>NC_089816.1:3803844-3922126 GCF_029633855.1 Hoplias malabaricus | reverse complement strand
TATTTCTAGACACACCGTTTATTAACCATGTCCTGATTATTCATTTTAAACCCAACTACTTCCAGAAAGACAGGTCTCCTTTAAGATCATTTATAACGAATGGACCTGATACTGAAAGGTCGTTGTCACTAACTTTTTTATATATTTCAAAGACTATTGTTCAGTTAGAGAATAATATTAATATTAAACATGTCCTGTGTGGATTATAAACAATGTTACTGAACACCGATGATGCCAGTAGGGGGCGAAGATGCTCAGAATTTGTTTCCCATGGATCTTAGTGTTATTTAGGAAAATATGTATTCTATTAATTTGCTTCTGTGTAGTAATTTATAATGAAACAGTATAACCTTCAATAGAGTTTTACAATAGAGTAATATTTATATAAATATATAGCCATAAATAATTAATAGATATAAATAATTAATAGTATAATATATTGTATGTGAATTGTAAATTACAGTAATATTTCAAATAATTCCCTATCTGTATGTAGGATCTGTTGTGACTCCTCTGGTTCTCTCTCTCTCGCTCTCTCTCTCTCTCTCTCTCTCTCTCTTTTTTTTTTTTTTCTCTTCTCTCTCTCTCTCTCTCTCTCTCTTTCTCTTCTCTCTCTCTCTTTCCTCCTCTCTCTCTCTCTCTCTCTCTCTCTCTCTCTCTCTCTTTCTCTTCTCTCTCTCTCTTTCTCCTCTCTCTCTCTCTCTCTCTCTCTCTCTTTCTCTTCTCTCTCTCTCTCTTTCTCCTCTCTCTCTCTCTCTCTCTCTCTCTCTTTTTCTCTTCTCTCTCTCTCTCTCTCTCTCTCTCTCTCTCTTTCTCCTCTCTCTCTCTCTCTCTCTCTCTCTCTCTTTTTCTCTTCTCTCTCTCTCTCTCTCTCTCTCTCTCTCTCTCTTTCCTCTTCTCTCTCTCTCTTTCTCCTCTCTCTCTCTCTCTCTCTCTCTCTCTCTCTCTCTCTCTCTCTCTCTCTCTCTTTCTCTCTCTCTCTCTCTCTCTCTCTCTCTCTCTCTCTCCTCTCTGTGTGTGTGTGTGTGTGTGTGTGTGTGTTTTGGGGTGGGGTTCTGGATGTGTGTCTGGCTTGAATCCACATTCATAGAATGGACTTCAGGACAGATCCTCAGCAAAATCAGCACCTGTGAGCAAGAGCACACACACACACACATATGCACAAAAAAAACCCAAAAAACATATATATATGTATGTATATGTATGTGTGTATGTGTGTGTGATTGTGTTCAGTAGTAAGGTTGTTTGGCTACAGACCCGCTGGCAGGAGGTGCGAGAGAGGGAAAGGAAGGCTCATCTCTACAACAGTAATCTCTTCCAGGATTTCCACAGAGCACAAGAAACACTCAGTGACATAATTGCTCGAACTGAAGCTATGAAAACCATGAGAGTAAGTAATGGGCCTTAAGGATTGAAGTGGTCAGAGACTACCATAGGATTATTGTAAACGTAAATATAAAGGATTCTTCATGTTTATTAACCAGATAATTTTCTGACACCAAGTGGCCTGGACACATCAGAGATTCTGTACTAAATCTTTTTTTTAAAACATGGCCATCCCAAGGTGGCGACCAATTCTAATGGGCAACTGGTTAATTTAGGGAATACAAAGCAGTTTGATTCTTCACCTTTTGAGTTGCACTCATTAGAAAAAAAAGTAAGTAAAACCTAAAAAAAAAAAATAGTTATACATAACCTTATAGTTAGATTATAGTCGCCAGTTCTTCACAGGGTGATACACACTCACAAACTCACACCTATGGACACTTTTGAGTCACCATTCCACCTACAAATGTACCATGGGTGGAAACTGGAGCACCCGGAGGAAACCCACGCAGACACAGGGAGAACACACCACACTCCTCACAGACAGTCACCCGGAGGAAACCCACGCAGACACAGGGAGAACACACCACAATCCTCACAGACAGTCACCCGGAGGAAACCCACGCAGACACAGGGAGAACACACCACACTCCACACAGACAGTCACCCGGAGGAAACCCACGCAGACACAGGGAGAACACACCACACTCCACACAGACAGTCACCCGGAGGAAACCCACGCAGACACAGGGAGAACACACCACACTCCACACAGACAGTCACCCGGAGGAAACCCACACAGACACAGGGATAACACACTACACTCCTTTTGAACTGTTTAACTCCTTCATTTCTGAACAGAGGGAGTATGAGACATATTTGCAGGAGAACTTCCCACGCTGGCAGCAGAAGTTGAAAGACAAGAGACTATCAGAGCAGCACAAGGTATATTTCTCACACATTTCACAAATATTTGTGGGTGCCCGCTTATCTACCATTCCCTTTGAAATAAATATTTTCCGTGTTTACGTATATAAAAGTCTCTGCTCCTCTGGGATTTACACTAGATTTTGAACATTTCTATGAGGATTTGATTTTGGATATTTAGTTCTGGATGACAAACACATTATATAATTTAGCAACTATATGTTCTATGACTGTGTCCAGAGGATAGAAGAACACCTGAAGAAATGTATACTGCAGCTGGAGGACAATCAAATGATGGAGCAAGGCAACAAATCACCTCTAAGAGCCAGTACGTCTTCGTCCATTTCTCCAGACCTGCCGCATCCCTCCATCTCACATCATCCCCTACATCATGCTTCGGACCTTAGAGAGAAAAGGAGAGAAGGTAATGTCCACAGTAGGATTTGTTCCAAATAAAACAATGATTGCTTGGTCAGATATTTATTTTAATATTTGTAATATGTTTGTGTATTGGTGGCCATCATTTTTACATTGCTGTAGAGTTTCATAATAGAAAGTGGTATAAGCACCTTTAAATATTCTTTCAGTACATGTCCAGATACCTCAGGGCTTGTCCCATCAACATAACAAACCAAATGTCCAAGGAAATGTCCAGCCCAACAACACTCCCTTCACCTGGTTAACACAGCCACAGCCGTCAGGAACTGAACCTCAGCCGAGAAACACCTCAAAGAAGAAAAAAAGCCAACAGAACATTCGCAAAGCTCTGAAGACCTCTTTTCTTCCACCTGGCACCCCACGCGATTGTCAGTACCACGGCGTCTATCAGGAACCATCATATAATGACCCTCTGAGGCAGTATCCACAAGCCTGGGCTGGAGAAATCCAGCATTGCCCCACATCAGCTCCTTGGTCACTGTTTTACTCAGTGAATCCAGTGGTCTGGAAGATGATGGGTTTCTCAGAACCTGATGCTGAGATAGAGGAGCTACAAAACCAGAGGAAAAGCTCCTCCAGCACTCTGAGTGAGAAACACCCAGCTAAGAAACAAAGGAGGAAGGTGAAAGGCGTTGAACACCCCTCTGGCCAAGACCCCAAGCCAGGTAGGGCATTATTACAATGAGAGTGTATTTTTACACACTGGGGATAATACGGTGTGCCTTAACATGTGAAATCACTATCTCAACTATTCTCAGGTCTGAGCTTATTTTTTATCTCGAAATGTTCAGAAATTCTCTGACACTTTCACTATTAGACAAACAAGGTCACTGTCACACTTGCCATCAATGTGTTACAAATGATTATTAATGACATTTAAGTGTTTACAAGCTAATACAAAAAATCATGTATTTATAAGTCTATTTTTATTGTAAATTGGTACATTCATTCATTTATTATCTGTAACCACTTATCCAGTTGATGGTCGTGGTGGGTCCGGAGCCTACCCTGAATCATTGGGCACAAGGCAGGAACACACCCTGGAGGGGGCACCAGTCTTTCACAGGGCAACACATACACACACATTCACTCACACACTCACACCTACAGACACTTCTGAGTCGCCAATCCACCTACCAACGTGTGTTTTTGGATTGTGGGAGGAAACCGGAGCACCCAGAGGAAACCCACGCAGACACAGGGAGAACACACCACACTCCTCACAGACAGCCACCCGGAGGAAACCCCCCTGCAGACACAGAGAGAACACACTACACTCCTCACAGACAGTCACCCAGAAGAAACCCACGCAGACACAGAGAGAACACACCACACTCCTCACAGAAAGTCACCCGGAGGAAACCCACGCAGACACAGGGAGAACACACCACACTCCTCACAGACAGTCACCCGGAGGAAACCCACGCAGACACAGGGAGAACACACCACACTCCTCACAGACAGTCACCCGGAGGAAACCCACGCAGACACAGGGAGAACACACCACACTCCTCACAGACAGTCACCCGGAGGAAACCCACGCAGACACAGAGAGAACACAGCACACTCCTCACAGACAGTCACCCGGAGAAAACCCACGCAGACACAGGGAGAACACAGCACACTCCTCACAGACAGTCACCTGGAGGAAACCCACACAGACACAGGGAGAACACACCACACTCCTCACAGACAGTCACCCGGAGGAATAACTGAAATTAACACATTTGTTGTTGTATCCATAATTATTCTGTATGCCTCAAAATAATTAGAATTCAAAAACTAAAACCTTTAATTTGTCAAATACTGCCACTGTACCAGTAATTTGAAGTGGCCACTAGTAGACCTTTGATGAACTGTAAAATATTGTGTTTGTTTGTCCACAGTCTATGAGTCAAACAAACGCCGGCAAAGCAGTGAGAGCAGTGCCATGTTTTGTGAAGCTGAGGAAAGCCTTACTTTTGGAATGCAGACCAGGAGAGAGGAAAAAAGAGTAGAAAAACAGACAAGGAATCTGAAAGAAGTGAAAGAAACAAACTCTCAGGTATCCTCCTTAATGTCGTACATACATCCTGACACCAACAATGAGAGAGACCTGATATTTCTCACCTCGAATGGGAGAAAGCTCCTCAAAAATTACAAAGTGTCAAAACCTGAAGTGAAGAGCACAGCTGGAGTAGAATCTCCTGAACATGTGGAGGAAGAGAGGGGATCAGAATGTAAGACAATCCCTGAAACCTTTACAATAAACACCAGAGCAGTGGTGAAGGAGAAGAAGACGAAGAAGGAAAAGACGAAAAAGCAGCAGCAGAAAAGACAGGAATGCAGCAATAAAGATGAGAATGAGAAGAACCTAAAAGACCAGAAGGAAAAGGTGAATGAGGAAATGGAGAGAGGTCTGAGTGAAGCTGGAGAGAGTAAAATAGAGGAAGGAGGGAGAGCTGGTTTTTATGATGAAGAACAGGATGAAGAACAAGGGAGTGGGGAGAGGAATGTTAGAGGAGACAGAGATGATGAAGAAGAAGAAGAAGAAGAAGAAGAAGAAGAACCAGAAGAAGAAGCTGATGATGGAGGGACTGAAGATGAATCTTCCAGAAGAAGTGCATCAGAGAAGGAGTTGGTCAATCTGGGAGACACTGAGGTAGAGGATGGAGGAGATGAGGAGGAGGATGAGGAGGAGGAGGATGGAAGTGAGGAAGAGGAGGAGGATGGGGGAGAGGAAGAGGATGGGGGAGAGGAAGTGAAGGTTGGAGGAGAAGAGGAGGAAGAGGAGAATGGAGGAGAAGACATTGAGGAGGATGGAGAAGAAGAACAGGAAGAGGGTGGAGGAGAAGAAGAGGATGCAGGAGAAGAAAAGGAAGATGAGAGAGGAGAAGAAGAGGAGGAAGGTGGAGAAGAAGAGAAGGAAAAAGAAGAAGAGAAGGAAAAAGAAGAAGAGAAGAAAGATGCTGCATCAGTTTCAGGGTTAAACATTAATGACAGGTAAACTAAAGGCTAAAAATCTACACTCACTCTAAACGTTTGGTGAGGTCTACCTTCCTCATAGTTGTCACATAGATTGTATGAATCGCAGTAGATGCATTATTGGATTTCTGACCACAAGATCCCTACTGATCAGACTGGAGCAGACAAAAAAAAGTTGAATGGTGTTTAACTCTCATTTTAACTCACACAACTGGCTGATTTTATACTGCTTCGTAATTATGTTGATGTTTTTTACACAATAAAACAACACTGAGGTGCTACCTTTTGTTGACGCTATCATGGTGCCCTCAAGGGTACATATTCTGTACCTTAGGTTGGGGAACATAATTGTACCATATTCCACAATAATTGTAGATTTTTATGTTATGTTGATACACAGGCCCCACCTCATTTCCAGGACTTATGTTCTTTTTTGTAGGTTTTACACAGTTCTATAATAAAAGCTTGCAAACAAACTGGACTTTAAGAACACCGTTGTACCTTTAAATGTATAGTTCATTCATTCATTAATCCATTATCTGTAACCGCTTATCCAATTCAGGGTTGCGGTGGGTCCAGAGCCTACCTGGAATCATTGGGCGCAAGGCAGGAACACACCCTGGAGGGGGCGCCAGTCCTTCACAGGGCAACACAGACACACTCACACATTCACACCTATGGACACTTTTGAGTCGCCAATCCACCTACCAACGTGTGTTTTTGGACCGTGGGAGGAAACCGGAGCACCCGGAGGAAACCCACGCAGACACAGGGAGAACACACCAACTCCTCACAGACAGTCACCCGGAGCGGGAATCGAACCCACAACCTCCAGGTCCCTGGAGCTGTGTGACTGCGACACTACCTGCTGCACCACCGTTTGCCACTTAAATGTGTAGTTACACTGTTTATATCTTTAATGGCAATAATGTACCTCTACAGTAACTTTTTTCTGAGGATATACAGCAGATCCACATACAAAATTTAATAAAAAGTCAGTGCCAAACAAGCAGCCCGATACGGTCAGTCATTTAAGAAACACTATTTAAAGCATTTAATAGCTTGATAGCAGAAGGAATAAAAGATGTGGAATAGTGAAGGCACATTATAACATTGACCCCATGCATTAGGACTTCAGGTCAGCCCTAACCAATGCGAGAGATCACTGGGCCGTATCTCTCCACACACTGTATCATGAAGAAAACAGCATTCTGATTGTAGTTTTCCATCGCACATTTGAAGATTTTAACTCTTTGTTTCCAACCAAAGCAGAGAAAAAGGAGTAGTGTTTTGCATGTACACTGGTTCAAATATCGTGTCACTAAGGTTTAATGATCATTAAACTTGTCTCAGCCTTAAGGACCTGTACAAAGACGAGGAGACTGAGGATGAAGAGTTGTATAATCAGGAGATAGAAGATGACGTTGAGGATGATGGTGAGGATGATGATGACGATGATGACAACATAGTGGTTGAAAAAGCCTACCCTTGGTTATCTGATGTTGCCTACAATCACACTAAATATCAGGATGATGAGGATGAAGATGTTGAAGATCTTCTTGCGCCACAGAGCAATGCTGAGCTTCTCCAGTGAGTATTTTTTAATCCATTGTGTAGTTCTATTGTAGCTGTATGGTGAATGATGTTAGATTAAATTTTGACTGTTTTGTGGTTCCCACTAAAGGAAAGGTGATGATACAGAAGACAAAGTCAGCACAAAAGGTGATGGTCTTTCTATTTTTGTTGAATGAGGAAATGTGTTGATGTTATATGAAAACACAGCTTGTCTCACTTAAGGCCCAAATCAGGAACTGAGAATTGTCAGAGGTTTTGGGATAGTAATGAGTCATTATAACAAGACTGAACACGTATCTCCATTTAGACATTAGATCCTGTAGGTTATGGTCATCTATGTTAAGTTTCTTGCACAATCAGCCCTATGGGAAATTAATTAGCTTTAAAAAGAGTGATTTGATATGAAGTGCACTATTCTAGAGAAACCTACAGAGCCATAATTATTCACGATGTTAGTAACAGTAACTAAATGTCTGCCTCTAAATTTTCCCTCTTAGGTTACCATTACCAGCATTCCTATAAGTGCAAAGCATGTTTACACTGATTCTGGATAAAAAAAATAAACTGGCTATAATTGCTATATCACAAAATTAATATAATTTATATTCATTCATTAATTCGTTCCTTCATTCATTATCTGTAACTGCTTATCCAGTTCAGGGTTGTGGTAGGTCACTGGGCACAAGGCAGGAACACACCCTGGAGGGGGCGCCAGTCCTTCACAGGGCAACACACACTCGAACCTACGGACACATTTTTATAGCCGCCAATCCACTTACCAATGTGTGTTTTTGGACCGTGGGAGGAAACCAGAGCACCCAGAGGAAACCCAAGAAGACACAGGGAGAACACACCACACTCCTCACAGAAAGTCACCTGGAGGAAACCCAAGCAGACACAGGGAGAACACACCACACTCCTCATAGACAGTCACCCGGAGGAAACCCACGCAGACACAGGGAGAACACAGCACACTCCTCACAGACAGTCACCTTGAGGAAACCCATGCAGACACAGGGAGAACACATCACACTCCTCACAGACAGTCACCCGGAGTAAACCCACGCAGACACAGGGAGAACACACCACACTCCTCACAGACAGTCACCCGGAGGAAACCCATGCAGACACAGGGAGAACACACCACACTCCTCATAGACAGTCACCCGGAGGAGACCCACGCAGACACAGGGAGAACACACCACACTCCTCACAGACAGTCACCCGGAGGAAACCCACGCAGACACAGGGAGAACACACCACACTCCTCACAGACAGTCACCCGGAGGAAACCCACGCAGACACAGGGAGAACACACCACACTCCTCACAGACAGTCACCCGGAGGAAACCCACGCAGACACAGGGAGAACACACCAACTCCTCACAGACAGTCACCCAGAGGAAACCCACGCAGACACAGGGAGAACACACCACACTCCTCACAGACAGTCACCCGGAGGAAACCCACGCAGACACAGGGAGAACACACCACACTCCTCACAGACAGTCACCCGGAGGAAACCCACGCAGACACAGGGAGAACACACCACACTCCTCACAGACAGTCACCCGGAGGAAACCCACACAGACACAGGGAGAACACACCACACTCCTCACAGACAGTCACCCGGAGGAAACCCACGCAGACACAGGGAGAACACACCACACTCCTCACAGACAGTCACCCGGAGGAAACCCACGCAGACACAGGGAGAACACACCACACTCCTCACAGACAGTCACCCGGAGGAAACCCACACAGACACAGGGAGAACACACCACACTCCTCACAGACAGTCACCCGGAGGAAACCCACGCAGACACAGGGAGAACACACCACACTCCTCACAGACAGTCACCCGGAGGAAACCCACGCAGACACAGGGAGAACACACCAGCTCCTCACAGGCAGAGAGCGGGACCTCTACAATTTCTGGAAGAATGTTCTTTGCAGAGATGAGATAAAACTGTGGCTTATTGGCTTGTCAAATCTGCCTGTCGACAGGACCAGAAGTCTGATTCAGAGCAACAGAAATCAATTATTTTTATTGATGGCTTCTAAAGGTTGTGGGTTGTGTATCAAAATATTACATTAAAGGTCTCAATTTTGTTTGTGTTTTATATAATATTTATCATATTAAAATATTATGGTTATAATATTCTGTGGAATCAAAATTCTCGGTAGGCTCTGGACCCACCCTGACCCTGGACTGGACAAGTGGTTACAAACAATGAATGAATGAATGAATGGATTTTGAATCAAAGATCAAAAGCAAAATCAGTCTGATTTAATAATGGAATATGAAAGGATGCCAGTTACTTTAGTTCGTTTTAAGTTTTCCTGAGAAAACTGTGGGTTGTTAACTTTTCATGGAAGGGTACTAACAAATTTGTCTTTGTCTCTACAAACAAGTTTAGACATTGATGCTTCCCAAACATAAAAATAAAAAAGCTGAGACAGAGTCATGTTTACCACTGGGTTACATGACCTTTCCTTTTAATTACACTCAGATTTAATGTTTCAGTTTTGCAGGTGGATATTAGGCAAATATTTCTTGATACAAGGCTTCATTCATGTACAGTAGATGGTAAAAGACCTAATCCCCCCCCAATCTTGTTCTTTTGGAACAGTTTGTCAGTTTTCTCATGGCATTTGACACAAAGGTGTAAGCCACAACACGTCTTTGCTTGTACAGACTGAGCCTTTGATGGATGCTTCTTTTATACCTTTTATATTCACCTGCTTATTGTGAAAAGATTAAAAAAATGTAGCTTAATTTGCCTTTGTCCCAATTTATAAAATACTATCAGGTTGGTCAGCGAAAACATAGCAGATCTTTTATATTTTATCACTGAAATAAAGGCTTAAGAAGAAACACGAATCAAATGTCCCCACTTTGTCCTGAAACAGCGCCGGAGGAAAACTGAAATTCCTGTTTAGCAGCTGAAACTATTTGTGTTATAAATAGGGAAATCACTCAAATGTGACTTTAGGATAGGAACCGGACATCCCTGCTTTACGTTGGCCCTACAGGTACCCCGTGGAAATTGTCTCAGATGCATCTGTTTTATATTAAATTAATTAATGACTTGCATATCGTTCCCCAGGTTTGCCCAGTGACACAGAAGAGGGTGGTTCTGACAGAAAGCCACCTCCAGCTCCGGTGAAAGATGAGCAGCTGGATTCTGATGATGAGTTTGATCATTTTTATGATTAGGATCCAGGCCCAGGAGAGATGCCGCGTACCTGAGAGTGAGAACTAACGTCACCAGCTCAAGAACAAAGAGCAGGAGGGTTTTCATCTCGGTGGACAGCTGACACTCTGGATGATACCTGGATGTAATTCTTAATAACCATAACCAGCATACGTTCAGAAAATGAGCGAGGGTTTATAACCGATACAGCAAACACAGCAGGGCCCAGCCAAAGATTAATAGACGCAGAGAATTACAAAGAGATGAAAGAGCAAGGAGAGGACGAATGGGTGCAGGAGTCCCTCTGGCTTTTATGTTATTTGCTGGGAGCTTATCGGCCTGAATGAACCACAGCACTGTCACTGTGCAAACACAGGTGGGTCGGCTCGCCTGACACACACACACACATACACACACACACACACACACAGATATGAGGAGAATAATGGAGGACAGAGAATGGATCACAATGAAGCACATTAAAGGCGAGCGAGAGCCTGAGAAAGGCTTCGTAATTGGTGCCTTTAAAAAGCATCTGCAGAGATTCTGTTCCTCAAATCTGAAAAAGTGTCTTCAGCTTCATTACAGTGCAAGTGTGGAAGTATCTCAAAGTATTTGTGAAGTATTCTTTGTGTTTTAGCAACACTGAATGTACCAGAGGTTCAGCCGCTTTCATATTTAGATGGAGAGCATGGTCTACAGAGAAAAAACGAGAGCAGGAGAAAGAGAGAGAGAGAGAGAGAGAGTGGTGAGAGAGTGGAGGCCGAGCAGGGGATATAAGGGGCTGCCTCTGGCTTTGAGTGATGGCTATTTGAACAGCCATGTTTACCCTGGCCTGGCTGAAAAGGGACGGAGGGACGCCAGTGGAGATGCGCAGGAACAGACGGGCAATATATAAAAAAGAAAAAAGCTGCCACTGTGTAAACCACCTCAGCCCAGTCCGTCCTTCTGGTCCCCATGACAACCTACAGAACCCAGGCTCTGGCCAATCACATGCTTCGCTTTTGACGTGTGGAACAAAACATCTTGGACGTGGCAGGTCAGGGCAGACATCACGATTCAGTTTCAACTGTTGACGATTGCTACAAGCTTTGTCCTGTCCTCTCTCACTCTTGCTTTGATATTTTGAGCCAAAGTGATTTTAGCTTGAACTCATATTTAAATTTTAAAGTTATTTATTTGGCTTGGCTTCAACTGCAAAACCTTCTGGCAAC
This sequence comes from Hoplias malabaricus, assembly GCF_029633855.1. Taxonomy (NCBI): domain Eukaryota; kingdom Metazoa; phylum Chordata; class Actinopteri; order Characiformes; family Erythrinidae; genus Hoplias; species Hoplias malabaricus. Next base: position 3,910,485 of record NC_089816.1, on the reverse strand, counting down.
AAGGCAGTCTCTTCTTTTAGCCGCAACATTCAAACCACTGGCAAGTGAAGTGAATAACAACACTACAGTGACAAATATCAAGATTTGGAATATATTAAATACAAAGTAACCCAGATGACTGGGTTAGAGAATCTAAAAAAATACAGCATGTCCTGCATTGGTGTCTATTGCGTGCAGTGGTTAGTACCAACCAAAAGTGGTCAAATTAAGGACAACCAGTAAACCACAGAGTTATGGAACAAAGACTAGCCCATCTGGTCTGATCCCATAGAAGATCTACTATAGTGCAAATTACTGGAAAGGTTCATGCTGGCAATGATAGAAACTTGTCAGAACATACTGTGTATGGGGCTGTGTTGTTACAGATTGGTTAGTGTTTGTGGGGTAGATGGGGCTTTGGCACCATTTACCCAGGGGAAAATGAGACTGTGGGAATAAGGCAGGCTGGTGGAGGCAGTGTCAAGCTCTGGGCAATGTACTTCTGGAAATCTCAGGTCCTGGCGTTCATGTGGATGTTGTTATGACATATACCTACCTAGAAACATAGTTGCAGATCAAATAAACCCTTCTTGGTAACAGTATTCCCTAATGGCAGTGGTCTCCATCCACATTGTGCTGCTGTAAAAATTGTTCCTGACGAAGTTGTTGACTATTCTCCAAATTCCCCAGATTTAAATCTGATTATTTTGGGATGTACTGGGAAAATAGGGCCAATCCATGTACTTACAGCCTCTAAAGGATCTGCTGCTAACATCTTGATGTCAGATAACACCTTCAGGGGCCGAGACGAGTCCATGCCTTGACTGGTCAGGGCTGTATATTTGTAATATTATGTGGTGGGGGGGGGGTTAATGTTATTAAGCACAGTAACATCTGGTGTGCCACCAAAACTGTCCCCATCTAATCAACAACTCGTGTCACATCTGATCAACTCCACAGATGTGTGTCCATTCTTCCACTGTGAGAAGTCAAAAATGAGAGAAAAACGAAATATCCTGAAAATTATCTTGACTTATTTATTTACCCTCTCATCCACCACTTATTTATAGGGTACATGCCGATTAGACATAGAAGAAGTGCAGAATTCCAGCCCTTCATTTTATACAGCTTTATTTAAAACAGCTTTATCTTCAAATACATTTCTCATTCAACGTTGTAATAATCTGATAATCCGATTACCTGACTACATCTAATCTGATTAGTGTCTTTTTTGCAATGGTAATGGATTAAAGGTTCCCACTTTTTGTGTTTTAAATACCTAATCTCATTACATGTGTTCCATCTTTTCCACTCCAGACCACACTGAGAAACAGTACCTTTCATAAGGAGACTGGGAGTTGTATATTTTATGTAGCCCAAGTACAATGAGGAAACTTTTATTCCTCAAAAATTGCTTGTTGATATCTCAGTAGACATAATGTTGATTGTCCTAAAATTCCTTGGGAGACTCCACATCGGACGACAAGGAGACATGAGACACTTCAAGAAGGTTCTCAGTGCTGATGAGAAATAATATTTCAGAGTATATTTCTCAGCACACCTGAGCTGAATCTGAGACTTTACTGAGATCCCCAGTAAAAAACGGGAACAGACAACAGTGTGATTCCTGGGCTCTTTTTCTCAGGAGAAATATTTGAGCACCAGTGTTTCCTTTGTGCTTCCATCTGTTCTAATTGTCGTCTAGGAGAAACTACAGAGATATTGAGAAGACTCCTTCTTTGATTTGACCTTCGTATGGACATCTGCATCTTGCTAGATGCTCGTTTTTCAGATCGTCGATGAATTAAAGAGAGTTCCTTCAACGGTCATATCCACGAGGAAGCGTCCGGGCCCAGCAGGTCAGTTCACATTCAGCGGCGAGGATATTAGATCACATTGTGGCAGTCGCAGCCCTCCAAACTCATGAACTCCCCATCCCTCACTCTTTTCTCTGTGGACTGGACACACACAGAGAGGCCAGTGGCCCTGGCTCAGATCGCTGTGGTGGTCCCTGTGTCCCCTCTGAGGAAAACACTGCTTTGGGGAGGTCCATCATTAAAGCCAGTGTCATCCCTTTGTCCACATACACTCGCACACAATGCTGCTTACCCAACACACAAAGGTTAAGGTGGGAGGGGTGGAGGGGGGAGGTCAGGACCTTTTGAATAACTGTCCCGCCGTTTCCATGTTGCAGAATGACAACCAGCTCTATGTCCTGCTCTCTCAGGCCTTTCCTGGATGTTACACACATCCCATATCTTCATAAAACACACATAAAAAAGTGGAGTTTATCTAATATTTAGATATTTACATTACGTTATTGTTACACCTCTTCATCCAAACCTTTTCTGGAATGAAGAGTGGTTTATCCTACTTTTGAAGCCATAAAATCTTTGACTTTTACACTAGGTGATGAACATCAGTGAGCTCGGGTACTGATGCTGAGTGATTAGTTCTGGTTCACAAACACAACTCAGGCTCCATCATTCAATAGAACTCCACTGCTCCACAGTCCAGTGCTGGGGGGCTTTATACCCCTCAGTCCCACGGCTGGCTTTGAGCATAGTGTACATTTCCATTACACAAACTGAACCTACAGAGTATAATGATTGCATGTTAGTCTGTGGTACGACAAACATGGTCCTACTTTGCTTTATGTTTATGGATATTAAAAAGAGTGACGACATATTTAATTAATAGTTGTTAAAGCGTTTTTGTGTAACATAATTGTAATTCAAAATTCGAACATTCTCCTGCTCTTTTTTCGATTTATGTTATCAGTTGTGTTGTAATAAATATGACAAATGTCATAAAAAAGAAAAAGCCCTAAACATTATGTACATTCACAATCGCTAACATCAAAATCACCACCATAAATCATTCAAACCAAAACTCACATGTACTTTTGGATGCAATAAACAATATTAACCACAAACCCATAAAATAAGCAGTGACTTGCCTTGTTCAAACTATCTAAATTTTAGGTTGATTTTGTTGAATAAAATGACTTCCCAGAAAATGACAAACAGAGCAGGAAAAATGTACATTTTGAGTTACATTTATAAATTACACAAAACGTTTTAAAACGTATTTGTACACCTAATGGTTATTGAATATTATGTATTTTTAAAACGGTTAACCCTGGTACGGTCATCTTGTGGCTGAGGTGGATGGTGTGTGTCTGGAAAAGTGACTGTAGTCTCAGGCGGCTGGTTTTCACACGCTTTGGTCATCTTGTTAGGGGCAGCATGAGGAATGTCTTTGTTTGCTCTGAGGTTTATACATTACAATGCAAGAAAAGACAATGGCTCAGTTAAAGCCAGGGCAACTCCTTAGTACACACTCCTAAAGAATCTGAAGAATGCATAAATAAAAATCGGAATAAACCCAATAAGTTGAATTTCACAAATCGATTTCTGAATATTTCAAATGGTCCAAGGCATAAAAATCAGACATAAAAATCCTGATATCGTCCGAATGCAAATTTCCATTAAGAACCATCATGTAACAACTGTTGCGACATCTGGTATTTGACACAAATGTTAGTAACACTTAACTGTAGGCCATTGCTGACAACCTACATAAAACTATATAAATATCTGTATCTCATTCCAACAAGTTTCGGTTTCATAAAGACCGTTTTAGTCAGATTTATCATAGAACGTGTATATAACTTTATGTCAGTTCTCATGAAAGACTAATGGATATAGGTGTCATGTAGCATTTACAGGGGGGTGGGCTCTGTGACAAAATTAAATCATGGTTACAGCATGGGAAACCTAAAACTAGACGTATGCAGTCATAATTATATATGTATTTATTGAAATAAATACAGTTTTTATGTGTTTGTGGTGTGTAAGCTGGAAAGTCTTATATTATTATATATTATAGAAATTCAGTGCCTGTTTGCTGCAATAAATTAACAGCAGCCATGATGTTGCATTGAGGACAATTTTATTATGTAACATTTTAAAATATTTACATCAACATACAGAAAACATGATTTTAAGAAGCCAGTGAAGTAGTCCATGAGTAGCACTGCAGTACAATCAATCAATAAATCAATAAATGTGTTTTATCTTGGACGAATGGTTCTAGGAAAAACTTGTCTCCAACATTACAACATGTTCTAACAAGCAGAGATTAGTAATCCAGGGCGAGAAAATTTAGACCCTTCCCAACGACCTTGGCACCTACGGGTGCTGGTTTTGGTTAAATAGTGAAGCTAATCATTTGCAATAAAATCTTGGGAGGATTTTAACTTTCTGAACATTAGCTACCCAACTTTGTTTTCATGCATTCATTTTAAGATTCTTTCCTTTTTCCATATTTCATCCTGAAGGAACAGTGCTCTGAATATATATATATATATATATATTTTTTTTTGCCTGCTCCCGTTACCAAGAAGCAGGAAAAAAGCATGAAACCGTGGCGAGCAGTGGGCCTCCAGGATCAGGACTGGGCAACAATGCTCTAGGAACCAAAAGGCAGTTCTACAGCAGCATGGCTCCAAAGGCACCTTTATTTTAAAAAGTGTATTTTAGACAGTTTGGCAGGACAGTGCTTCAGGACGAGCTCAGGACTGGTACAGGGCACATGCTGAGTCCAGGGTAGTACATGGAGTCTCCTGTATATGAGGGCTCTTCTCTGCCCGTGAGATATGGGTTGTAGTGGTGGATGTTGGAGTTTGATGAAGGGTAGTAAACCGGGTAACTCATGGGAGTGTCATAGCACTGGAAGTCCATTAGTGGTGGCATTGAAAGTGACTGGTGGATGAAGGCTTCTCCGTGGGTATAGGGTTCCATTGGGCGGGAATGTCCTGGACTTGCTGTGGGCATGCTGGGAAACGATATGGCCGAGAGGTGTGTGGAGGGATCTGCAAGGGAAGTGGGGTACGGGTGGAGTGTGTGTTGAGGTAGGGGATCTGAGGGCGACTTTGGCATTGGAGGACAATCCATAGCTTGAGGTACAACTGTTGGTACTGCTGATGTCTGCTCAGGTCCAGGAGAAATTGATGAAGATCTGGAAGCCTTAACCTCTGTCTTCTTCTTCTTGCCCTCTTCTTTCATCATCTCCTTGTCCACTTTTTTCACAGTAGAAGGTGATGTTTCTCTGGAGCAACGGAAGCGCTTCTGGCGCCGCATGTAGCAGCCGTTCTCGAACATGTTTCCAGAGTCTGGGTGCAGGGTCCAGAAGGATCCCTTTCCTGGAGATTCAGGGGATCTAGGCACCCTCACAAAACAGTCGTTGAAAGACAGACTGTGGCGGATGGAGTTCTGCCACCTCTGCTGGTTCTGTCGGTAGTAAGGGAACAGCTGGCGGATCCAGTCGTAGATCTCATTCAGGGTCAGCTTCTTGATTGGCGACTGCTGGATGGCCATGTAGATCAGCGAGATATAGGAATACGGAGGTTTGGAGTGGTTGAAGCTTCGCCGGTACACTGATTTCAGGTCAGGAAACTCAGATCCATTTTGATCTGAGATCTGACTTGGGCATCTCTGAGGAGGTTGCTGGGACAAGACACCTGCCGGACCCTCCAGTCTTCCCACATGTCCTCCTGTCACCGGTTCCCTCTGTGGGCCAAAGCTCTGGTAAGGATGCTCGGGAGAGGAATACACTCCACTGCTCAATCGTAGACCTTCTGCTCCACAGTAAACCTGAAACAAACAATGCATGCAATTTATACAAAGGTCTACAGAGAGTTATATTCATTCACACACTTTTTACCTGAGGTAAGTGAGAGTGGTGTTAGGAATCTTGCCCAACACCTCTGATTAGTGCAGTCCCTGCCTCGGAGAATCTGGTGGAACTGTGTCCTACCATCCTTTAGTGTTTGTGACCCATAAGTAACATCATCCAAAATCAATGCCTGACTTCAATGATGCTCAATGAAGCCATCAAACCCTCACAACAGAGTTCCAAAGCAGTGTAAAACCTTTTCATAAGAGAACAAATTAGGTTTAAGTCTAAGAAAGAGACAGTGATAGTGACCTTTAATTGTAAGTGGTTTGGTGGGAGGTAACAGGACTCAGAAGGCAGTGTCAGATTATTTCATTTTGCTTGATGTAGTCCCCATTTGAGCGTGTGATCTTTGGTGATTGGGTTCAACTGGGACACCGCCAACTAATCTTAGTCCACACCTCATTTTAGAAGCCCCATCTTGTTTCTATTGCCCCGCTGGGCATGGGGTAACTGCATGTAAATATATTCGGGCCACCCACCCGGTTGATAACCCCATTATCCCCCCTTTCAGCTCTGTTTTGTTCCTTTTTAAGTCACTCACCGTCCGGTGCCTTATTGCTGTTTCATGTCAGAGCAAATGACAGAGGTTCTATTGAAACGCGCCTGCTGTCCTCGGTTGTACTTTTTTTGCCTGCATTGTGGGTAATAATTCTGCACCCCCTGACACTTTTTAACCCCCTGTATCTTGGTGTATTTTATTCAGAGACACCTCTCTGGTTAAGAAGCTGTGAGATGTGGACGTCACACACGGGAAACATGCCGCACAATCACAGAGTCTATCAATGAAGTGCAGTAGGACCACACACATACTCCTTACACACACACACACACACACACACACACACTATACTCCTAACACTGGCCACTGATCTGAATGGCCTTAGATTTTTCTTAGATATATTTCTGCCACAAAACCACTTTAATAAATGATCAATAATCATACATAAATATAATCACTGTATAAATTATTTTTTATTAGGGTTAAACTGTATTTACATATGAATGAATATTAAATTAATGAATGAGTTTCTTTCACTTTCTTTTTTTTTTTTTGGTAATAAATAACTTTGTTGTCTTTTGAATTAAATTGTTTTAAACCGAAGAAAAAAGACCTCAAAATTGTTGTGCAATAAAACGTGAATACTTAAGGCCGCGATAAAATTTTAATAAGTATTTTAAAAAAGAATGTTATGTGTGATATTTGGTTTTAAAAATTATATTAAATTTAATCAAATTAAAAGTATTTTCCTCAACAACTTTTTAAAAACTAATTAAAATTAAATTCCATAATAATTTGGTAATTACCTGCCAAAAATATTGATAAATTAAAAAAATATTTGATCAACCCCAAGTTCTAAAGCCCAGAGCATGAACACACAAAATGTTCTGTGAAGTATGAAACTTCCTATTTTTATTTTTTTTCCCAAATGCTGTTTAATAGCTTTTGCTCTGCAGTGCGTAGGGCATTCGAAATCCTCACACAAGTAAATATACCTTCCCCATAATTCAACTCACATTATCCACACAGTTGTACAGTGCAGAATCGCTCAAGAAAACTGAAATCAACACAGCAGCTCTAATAGGGAAATCTCCATTAAAGTGTAGTACAATAATTACCGCAGCAAAAGTAGAAGTACCTTCTTCTAAGCTACTTCTTAAGTCCTTCAGTGTTTAGTAGAACGTTTGAGAACATCCAGCGAGTATCAGCACAGGCGCTGAAATGTGTGCCACTCTATATTCTTCTGTTTTTGGATAATTTTGGTCTAAAAGTAAAAGGCTAATGTTCCAAAGTCAGGGTGCGACCCAATCACAAAGCGGCAGAAAAACAACACAACATCAAAATAAACCCAAACAAAAAAAATGAATATTACATTAAATTAAAATCTAATAAAAAGCATTTTCTTTGCCAGTAATGCACTTGAGTCGATGTATATTTTCGGAGGCACACGTACCACCCACTTCGGCTTAAACCTGAATAGTTTCTATTACTTAAAATAATTTGAATTCGAAATATTTTCTAATATGCATCTGTTAGAAATTGGTTAATGTTTCTTCCAATATCTGTTTCTACAATTTACTCCCTATTCTTAATCTTCACTATGAAACGTTATTCTGACATACAGTCATTTTAAAGACCAAGAACGCAGTTAAAGGGCAGTAAAAATATATAAATAAATTAATTAAATATCTCAAAAACTTCGAAATGTCTATATCAGTTTTAATAGTAAAGTAGACTCACCTGGTCTGAGTAAAAGGATGGCCATTCATCTCCCTCCTGTTTTACTCCACCCATCATATCTCAAACGTTATGAAAGAATAATCAATAAAGTTATGAAAAGTCAATAAATAAAAATAAAATTTAATTAAAGTCTGATGGTTTAGAAATCAGCCACTTTCTGTGTTTCTTGTCAGTGCTGTTGCGAGTTTCTCAGAGGAACCAGTTCTCAGTTCAGTTTTTTACCTCTGCCTTCCCCGCCTATCAACTTAAACCCCGCCCATGACTTATAACCCTGCCCATCCCCCTAAATCTTGCCAACTCTGCTATGTTGGAGTAAAGCACTAAAGCTATAGTTAAAAAAATAGACTCATAAACAGAGAGTGTGTACAGTTCTTAACCCATTTTCAAGTTAAAGTGTTATTACTTTAGCATTAAAAGTACCTTCCCAAAAACAGCTTCAGCAAAATGAAGATCAACAAACTCCTTAAGTCTTCAGTAACTGTTTTTGTTTTCAGTGGAACTTCTGAAAACATCCAGTGTCTATCAGCTGATGTGTGTACCACTATATTCTTTTGATTTTGGAACATTTATTTTGAAAGGATAAAGCTACAGCTCCAAACTCAGCGGCGTGACCCAATCACACACTCCCTAATTTACTTCCTAATTCTTTTTTTGTATCCGCTTCATCCCGCTCAAGGTTAAAGTAGAACCAGAGCCGACCCGGTGTCACTGGGAGTAAAGGCAGTAACGCACCCTAGATATAACACAACAACATCACAGCGCATCTCATATTCACTCACATTTAGGGACACTTTGAACAGTCAGTCCACTGTGGGAGGAAACCAGAGGGAACCCACACAGACACTGAGAGAACACTCAAGACTCCTCACGGAAAGAGACCCGAGATGGGGCTGTGTGACAGCAACACTACTCTTATCGCACCACTGTGACACATTTCACTCACTAACACATACAAAACCTTAGTGTTCTAGAAGTTGTTGTATTTGAGCGATGGAGAGTTTCTACACAACTCACATTCTTTAAATTGCAGCTTTTAAATTGTTCTTTTTATTCAATGTTATGTATGTAAAGCACTTATAACCACTTACACACACACACACACACCATATACTTCCCTTTAAAATACATCACCCTTCGTTAAAACTGAACTGTATATAAAATATTTATGCGTAAAACCTTTTTTTTAAAGATTAATAACAAATTATTCAATGAGGTCAGTACCAGGTCTAAATACAATCACCACCTCATTTTCAAATCATCTTCTCTGATAACAGCAATTGTGTTTTAGCCTTATTTCACAAATAAATGAACAGTGAATTAACCCATGAATAAGTAAAAATTGTGTGGAAGATAGGGATAATTTTAAATGATGTTTTACTTCATATAAAAAAAAAAAAAAAGTTGGCCAGACAAGCAATGATCGATGGTCAGAGTTATTAGCCATTAGTCATTTACTATTCATCTCCTCTCTCTCCTCCATCCCTCTCTTCATTGTGAGAGACAGCTGTTGGGCAGATTGAGGGGGTGTTGGGTGTCATTTTTATTGCTGAAAAGCAAACATTTACTCTGTGGAACATTTGAAAGCACCACCCTCCTCTATCCCTCCCTCCACCCTTTCCCCCCCAAACTCATTAGTCCTGAACCAACAAAGTCAAAAAGAACTGGAGGAACAAAAAACAACACCATGCTTTAATTCTGAAAAGAACATCAGTTTTAAAGAAGCAATGTTAATATATTGCAGATGACTTAGGCATGGATTGAGCAAATCCTTAAAATGTTGATTTGTAACGTAATGTAAGAGGCTGTTAGTTAAAGCCCATTAAGCCCCAGACGAGGTGTGAGACGATGAGGAGACAGATCATTCATTACAGCGACACAAAGGAGCGTTGTCTTGTTCTAATCAGCTTTAATTCCAACACATATCACTGATGCACTAATTACTCCCATGATCCTCAGTGAGACGAGGAAAGCTACTTTACATAAACAGTGTTTAAGGAAGTTGTAATGAAATTAAAATTAAAGGAAGAACTTACCTTTCTAAAATGGTCTTTAACGGATCTAAATATCAATTACAAGCCAGTGTCTCAGACCCAGAAGAATCCTTGGCCTACACTACAACAGGTTTCTGAAGCTATTCCCTAACGCCACAGCAGTTTACACCAAGACTAAACTTAACTGAATAGGGGAAGCACAAATGTCCTCAAACGCAGCTTAAGGCAAAAAAAAAAAATGTTTCTTGTGATTTTCTTAAAGTAACATCATCACAATAAAAGTTGTTTGCTTTCTGTTTAAAAACATACAAAGAAACAAACAAAAGTGTAGTTTATAGAGACCTCTGCAGGTGTGGAGCTGAAGTGGTTTTGTGATACAGAATTAATCATCCATCAACTTATATAAAGCCTTTCTAGGAGAATAAAATGCTGCATTAAATAAGTGAAAAAACTCTCTGTTAATGCCCTACAATTCAGAATGAACACTGGGTAAGGGGTGTCTACAAACATATGGCACTAATGTGTACTGAAGTCAGTAAAAGTATATAAATACATGGTGTATCATGAATGAATCAGTAAGGTCAGAGAGAGAGACAGACAGAGCGAGAGACAGAGAGAGACAGAGAGGGTGAGAGAGAGAGACAGACAGACACAGAGAGCGAGAGAGACAGAAAGAGTGAGAGACAGACACAGAGAGAGAGACAGACACAGAGAGAGACAGACAGATACAGAAAGTGAGAGAGACAGAGAGAAAGAGACAGTGAGAGAGAGACAGACGGACAGACAGAGAGAGAGACAGACAGAGATACACAGAGAGAGAGACAGACAGACACAGAAAGCCAGAGACAGAGTAAGAGAGAGACAGACGGACAGACAGAGAGCGAGAGAGAGAGACAGAGAGAGAGAGAGAGAGAGAGACAGGGAGAGTGAGAGTGAGAGACAGACACAGAGAGAAAGAGAGACAGGGAGAGTGAGACAGACGGACAGAGAGAGAGACAGACAGAGATACACAGAGAGAGAGACAGACAGACACAGAAAGCCAGAGACAGAGTAAGAGAGAGACAGACGGACAGACAGAGAGCGAGAGAGAGAGACAGAGAGAGAGAGAGAGAGAGACAGGGAGAGTGAGAGTGAGAGACAGACACAGAGAGAAAGAGAGACAGGGAGAGTGAGAGAGACAGAGAGAGAGAGTAAAACAAACCTAAGGCTCATTAGTTATCTGTGAGTAAGAGAGATCACAGGTATTTGGTTATGAAATGTTTAATGTGTACTGAAGTCAGTAAAAGTATTGAAATAAATGGTGTATCATGAATGACTCAGTGAGCTCAGAGTTGTCAGTTAGATCATTTTTATTTCATGGAAATACAACATAATTTTCAATTCCTTCGTAGAACCATTTGTTGTACATCTTATTACTTTTTGTATTTCAAAACATGATCACTTGTACAACAATATGAACAAAAATCCATGTCACAATAAGATCCAGGATGACAATAAGTTACACCCGTCATGCTAGGGTTTAAAAACAAAAGCCTCAGAGTTTGCACTTAATTCTCTTTTTTCCGTTATCATTAACAAACAGGTCTTTCAAAGAGGAAGAACACATCTGTATTTATGAAAAGAATCCTGGAAAAGGGTCCAGTACTTTTCCAGTTAAAAAAAAAGTACATAAAATAAACAAATTCATGAGCATTCACTCAACAGTAGCTTTCTCGTGTAATTGCCTTTATTTACAGAAAAGGGGATTCTGTATTCACTCACTCACTCACTCACACTGCTGGGCTTTTTAACTTCAATTCTGAAATAGTGGCTACTTCCTTTCTGTAAAATCAGAAGCGGCCTCTCCTTAGATTCTGTGTTGTGCTCAGTGCATCTACAGCAGTGTTAAAACAACAAAGAGGTATTTAAAACCATTCCTCTCTCCTCCATTCCACACAGCAATGAAATGAAGCTTTAGGTTCACCATGAAAAACAGTTCCACGTTTTTATTAAAAATAAACCAGACAAACAAATCTTGAAACTGAGATGGTACTAAGTGCAACCGTAGGTGGGGTTTCTTTTCTGTACTTGAGGCAAATACTGAGTATACATATTACATAATAATAATAATAATAAAAAAAAGAACAAGTACCACGCTCATTACTTCACTTTGTCCGACAGTGACATTTACAATGGAAAGTTGAAGTTACAAAAAGAAAAAATAAGAAAGAGAATGAGGAAATGAATCTCTGTAAAATGTGATAAAAATGCAAAGGTGGGTAAATAAATATGAAACTGGATTAAGCTTTTAGTGTACCATGGAACAACTCGTGTTTGCCTCTCATTCTGAACAAACACTGTGGATCTGAGTGAAGAAGAGGACTGTTGAGACTTTTAGGGCTCATGCAAAAAGAAATCAGGAAAGAGAGCGAGAGCAAGAGAGAGAGAGATAGAGAGAGAGCAAGAGAGAGAGAGAGAGAGAGAGAGAGAGAGAGACAGAGAGCGAGAGAGAGAGAGAAAGCGCGAGAGAGAGAGAGAGAGCGAGAGAGAGAGAGAGAGAAAGAGAGAGTGAGACATAGAGAGAGACAGAGAGACAGACAAAGAGAAAGACAGACAGAGAGAGTGAGACAGAAAGAGACAAAAAGAGAGACAGAGAGAGAGACAAAAAGAGAGACAGAGAGAGAGAGACAAAAAGAGAGACAGAGAGAGAGAGACAAAAAGAGAGACAGAGAGAGAGAGTGAGACAGAGAGAGACAAAGAGACAGACAGAGACAGAGAGACAGAAAGAGAGACAGAGAGAGACAGACAGAGACAAAAAGAGACAGACAGAGAGAGAAAGTGAGAGAGAGACATAGAGACAGAGACAGAGAGAGACAGACAAAGAGAGAGACAGAGAGAGAGAAAGAGAGCAAGAGCAAGAGAGAGAGAGAGAGAGAGAAAAAAACAAAACTAAGGCTCATTTGTTATCTGTGAGTAAGAGAGATCACAGGTATTTGGTTATGAAATGTTTAAGGGCTAAAAATAAGAAAATAATAACAATAAAATAAAATTAAATAATTAAAATTCACAATATCAACTAGTATATCCGCTCTGGTTAATTTAATAGTTATATTTAAGTAATTTTTTCTTTTGACTTCAACATAAATGCTATTTTACTTCATTTGTACCGCACATATTTTTTAGACAGATTCAGGAAAGTTCTTGAACCTCTGAAAAATATTAAGGTGTTAAATGCAGAGATCGAAGGCTCAGAGGACAGCTGACGTAAAGCCGTCACACAACTCAAGAATTTATTCTTGGGACAAGCATGGAGGTATGTCCGCCACTGGAGAAAAGTGGTTGAAAAATGCTTGTAAAAGGACCATCACCATTCAAGGGCTTATGTTTGCCAATGGTCCCCCACCCAAGTAAGGTAGGGCAGTGGGAGGTGTTTGTTTTAACATGTGGTGGCCAGGGACTGGTGTATAGGAGGCTGGAAACAGCGAACATGCTCTACCGTGGAACTGTCCGTCTCTACAGCCTTCATGTACTTGTTGAGGATGGCAAAGATCTCGTTGTTGAGGATCTGGTACTTTCGGATACGGTCTGCCATTTTCTTCAACGGCTGAAAATTGAAAACAAAGCAAATGACACTCGGCAAACTGTGATTCAGCTAGCAGTTCTGTGTGTGTTCTGTCAGTTGAGACATTATTGGCTTCTAAATCCTGCTACTTTTGTTGAGACACAGGAAACTTACTACAAATTATGACAAAATTACTACAGTGATGTTGCAGAAATAAAAATAGCAAAATATAAAAGACCTCTTTGATGTGGAGTTGTAAGACATGCTTCATGGCAGTGGTGCCTTTGCAACCAAAGCCCAACTAAAATCCCCATTTGCAGAAATGTTGGATGCTGTGCAATATGTAACTGAAAGCAAAATGCAATGATGTGCAAATCATTTAAACCCTATATTTAATTGAAAATAAGAAATTATATTATATAAATGATATATTTGTCCAATTTGAATTGATGCCAACAACATGTTACAAAAGCATCGTAACAGAGAAGTGTTTACAACACTGTTAACTGCAGAGACCAATCACTGTAGTTTTGAAAGTGTATTATTTTCCCAGTCTTGGTTAATGCAAGATTATAGCCGCTCAACATCTTGGGTTTCCATTAAAGTATTCTTCATTCAGCCCTCTCTTTGACTATTGGACATTGCTGGACTACTATTATCTTGTTAAAATAAGCAAAGCTGGTCTGGATGGCAGCATACTATTCCACAACATATCTTTCAGAATTAACGGTGCATTCACAATGTCATGTGCATTAATGCACCCCCTGTCACTGAATATGTTGCCAATTAACCTAATTAGTTTTTTTTTGTAGTATTACAGCTTTACCAGACTATTATTGTGCTGTCCTTTTCTGTAACATGCTGCTGGAATCAAATCCAAAATGGACCTATATTTATCAAACAAACAAAACACCAAACTCTGTCTGTGTACTGTTTTCAGTCAAATATATGGTATAAATGATTTGCACATCATTTAATTGTCTTATTTACAGTTTGCAGTGTGCCAGCTTATTTGAAATTGGGGTTTATATGATAATGATTTTCTAACTTTTAAAAATTTCGGTCCAAATACCACCTAGCAGCATGCTGCTAAGATGCTCGACTGCAATCAACCGGTCAACAATTGCTGGGAATAGTGCAAATCAAATATCATTATTTCCTTGCATTGTGGATTTATTAGAAAATGTTTATTTGAGGTTTTGTGTTCAGCTCAGTGAGATCAGAGTACATGGGGAATTTGGTCGTGATTTCAACTACTGCGTCTTGTGATGTGTAATGACATGCAGTATTATATAAACTGAGTAATGAACTTTTGTTTCACACATTTCACCAGCTTATGTAAGCAATGTATAACATGCTTCCACAAGCCTCATAGTTAAAACCATTTTAGCTTCCTAGAAGCCTGAATCATATCCATATCTTCTAATTAAACATGAGCAAGTCTAATTAAAATTGTTGTAGAACACGAACAAGTCTAAGGCACGTGTGTAATTTACACATAAGCTTTAGGCTCTCATTATTTGGGTAACATTAAGGCTGATTCATAGCTAACAAGGACGCAGAGGTGGCACAGTGTCCTAACGACTCTGCTGTTGCCAGCGCCGTAGAAACGAGGAACAAATTAAAGCCCCAGTGTAAAAATTCATGGATTACACATGCCATCCATACTATATGTAAAATAGTAAAAACAAATTACATCAAGAGTTGGACAAATGTGTATAAAACAATAATCTTCAATAATAATCAATAATCTTTGCTCAAACTGTGAACATTCATTAATTCATTCATTGTCTGTAACTCTTCCATCCAGTCCAGGGTCGCGGTGGGTCCGGAGCCTAACCGGAATCATTGGGCGCAAGGCAGGGACACATCCTGGAGGGGGCGCCAGTCTGTCGCAAGACGACACACACTACATTGATTCATTCATTCTATTACTGCTTATCCAGTTCAGGGTCGTGACACACTACACTGGCAACAAAAAATTTTATTTGCTGGCCTTATGCCATGGCAAAATGCAGTCGTTTCAAAGTACCTAATATATTTGCGCTTTTATTAGTGGTTTATTACCACAGTTTTTTCAGTTCAGAGAGCAGACTCTCCTTGGTCCAAACCCCATTTCCTACCAGCCAATGAGCAAACAAGGCGTGTTTGTGTCACAACACTGTGCACATTGGTTAATTTTTCCAGTGTTTGCGTTAAAGGAACACTTGATAAGACTTGGGGTTTCCTACCCTCCTCCAAACGTTACACTGTGCAGTTTCTGCCGTGCTCAGTCCTGAGTAGCAATGACAGAGGCTCTATTCTCCCTATTACGGGTCAGTGAAGCATCACAGTCACTTTGTAGCTTCTTTCTGAAGCTGTAGTTTTAAAGTATAAATATTACATAATGTTCCTTGAAACAGCAATTAGTCTCTCAGCTCTACTGAATAAACCAAACCTTCTTGGCTGAATTAAAATATATAAACATGAAATGAAGGACAATACAAAGAACAATTTCAAGGTATGTTCAAGGTAATGCTTCTGATGTCCAAAGTTAGCTAAGGCTATAATTCCATAAAGTTAAAGAGAACCTACCACATTCTTGATGATCTCATCTTTGCCATCCTGTCTCTGGACTTTAAGCAGGTGGTAGCAGAAATCAAAGAGGTCGAAGCGTCGCTGCTGCCCCAACAGCACAATGATGGCACAGCCGGCCCAGTTCAGTCCATCCCCAAAACACTGCCTAAACACAGAGCCAGAAACACGGCATTCAGTATAACCACAGACAGATCAAAAAGATCCCTAAAACAATCTCTGCAATAAGTAGCTATCCAAGAATCATTAAATGAGTTAGCCCGAGGATTTAAACATCATTACAGCACTGAACACTATATGAACATCATACACCCCAAAGCCAAAACGTAGTGGACACCCGATCATCCAATATTCCTTGTAAATAAAGGTATTAATAGGGAAATATAGTTTTCTTTTGCTGCAGTGTTAGCCTCTAGGCTACTGAGAGACTCTACATCAGATAATGTGAGGATTTAAATTAATCAGCTATATAAATATTACTGAGGTCAGGTACTGTTCAAACACCACTATAACTCATCTCAAAAGTTTTTGGATATAGCTTCAATATTCATCAAACAGATTCAGTTCCACTGCTCCACAGCACAGTGATCGGGTGCTTTACACACTCGCTTGGTGTTGGACCCATGTGTGTCTACCCTAAAGCTTCTCATTTCATTTTATATTTTTATAAATTGAGATTATATAAACTCTGTGCACTACTGTATGTTCAAGTTCAGTGTTTGGAGATGTAAAAGTAGTGCAGCTAAAATACAACTCAGCAAAGTATAACTCAGAAATGTATTCTTGAAACTATGCTGACAGGAAAGCTAATATTCCAAAAGTATAATCTCGTACTCTGCAGTGAACTCGTGTGTCCCCACTGGGATGCAGTAAACAAACTGCATGGCACTCCAGAGCCGGTGGAATTCCATGCACTCATCCACATGCATCACACCGTTGGTGGGCGGAGGGCCACGCCACACACTGTCTTGCAGGAAACTGCGGATCCGTGTGAGGATGACCTCAAACATGGACAGGCCACAGCACAGACGCTCCTTCGTCAGTAAGTCGCCCTCTCGTGCTATAGCAATTTGCTGTCGGAGGAGCAAGACATAAGCGCATATATATTTTTGCAGTTCAATACAAATTTATCTTCAAAATGCTAACTTTAGAGAATTAGGCAAAATGTTTTAAAGCAAGTCAATGTCAAAAGATTGGATTCCATTTAATTTCGAAGCATTTCTATTGTTCTATAGTTAAATTTTACTAAAATTAAAAGGCTACTGCTGTGTTCAAATCTACAAACATTAAATTTCTGTGATTAAGATTAAATTAAGAATAAATAATTATTAACAAATCCTTTAAGACACAACGAGTTTCTTCTAAATTCTGAAATTTGGCAAATGGCAAATAACAGAACTGATATAAATTATGTTATTTTTCCTTATTATTTTACTTTTACTATTTATACTTGTTATTTTACTTCAGTTGTAACCTAATGGCATAAGTCGATATAATCAGTTAGTGTCAGTTTAAGCTCCTTAAAATGGTTTCAATGACAAATATTCAATATTTTAACCTTAAAAGGAATTTAGACAGAAGTGATGATAGGAACATGGTTTTCACCTGTGGAGTCCCAAGTCTCTCAATTAGAGGAACCAAATGTAAAGGAGCGTACTTTGCCTCCAGCCTCTTCATCCTCACTTCCAGCCTCTCACCCTCTGAACAGAAGAAACAAAGCACTGGATTAATCCTCAAAATGGACAAAGCTACTATGCTTCTCTCACTGTAATGTAGATTGTAATAACTCAATTGAATTCTCAGTGTGAATTTAATACTTTACCTTTGATGTAGACCCTTGGCAGGATGTTCTGAAATGGTGCTGCATGGAGTAAGTCACAAACCTCTTCCTGGGACTGCATTCAAACAAACAGGCAGAAATACATGAGGAACAAAACGGTTTTATATACAAAACTGACTCCATGTTTCACAGTCAAAACATTCACTCCACACACAGTAGTGAAATAAAAAAATAAAGAGTCATTCAGTGATTTTATATCGTTTGTATGGAATGTATGAGAGAGACAGAGAGAGAGAGAGAGAGAGAGAGAGAGAGAGAGAGAGAGAGAGAGAGAGAAATAGGAATGGTAACAAGGTCATTTGGTCCAGAATTCTTTGCTAGGCTGGAAATTACGGCTTTAGGTTTTTTTTTACATGACCAAATTTCACATTTGATCCATTTTCTCACATCAAATGCTCTTTCTGGAAATGATAAAATGACTAAGAATTGTTTCCTTGGCCCTCCCTTGGCCCTGGAAGAAAAATGCATGAGATTTGTGTCCAAAAATTACTCGAATAAAATGAAATGAAGTGTACACTGATTTTTGACATGTCACTCCAAACACGATAATAAACCAAGCAACAAGTAGGCTTGCACCCTGACGGAAACAATGTCA
Organism: Hoplias malabaricus; assembly: GCF_029633855.1. Taxonomy (NCBI): domain Eukaryota; kingdom Metazoa; phylum Chordata; class Actinopteri; order Characiformes; family Erythrinidae; genus Hoplias; species Hoplias malabaricus. The sequence goes on along the minus strand of NC_089816.1, from coordinate 3,891,984 downwards.
ATGAGAGATCAGCGTGCATTGATCGGCCCACGCATTCAATAGGCTTCGAAAGAGACACATTTAGAAAAGAAATAAAGGACAAGCATCAGAAATGTACAGTCAGTCGAAAAGAGTGGTGCATGAAAGCAGATGTGCATCCGCAACAGGACAAAACGAGCAGCCAGAAAGAGTCTCTAATGCCATGGATGCAGAAGATATGTAGGGAGAGTAATCTGAAACAAGCCGCTTTGTTAATTTCAGATATATGACATGGAAATAATAATCCTTTTTACGCTATCTTGGGATTCTGCTCATTGTATCTTTGAATCCATGGCAGTGTGGGGCAGTAGAGAGTAAGGAAAAAAAAAAAAAAAAGAACGAAGAAGAACAGCAACAGTGTGCTATCGATCTTTGTGTGGTTTTGTTACATGAGTTGGACCTAATTCCTTACCACCTTTTGTTGTTGCCAGCGTGTAATGAGAAATAAAGTTGTATTTTAGAGGCAGATGACAGCACTAACTTCTACTGACATGTCATTGGCATACACAAAATAATGAATCACGCAGGCACATTTTCACACACACCACAGATCACATAATAAACTGACTTCTTGTACTGTCAGCTAGAGCACAGAAAAGACTTAACACATTCAAAGTAGTCTACAACAATCATTAAAAAACACAAAATTAAAGTGGGTAAATCTGGAGATGGCAAACAGCTTCCTACAATTTCAGATTCTCATAAAAACAAACAAAAAAACAAGAATGATTTTGACTGGAATAAAGCAAACTGAGATAGCACCAGATATTAAATATTAGTTAGAAAAAAAAAATTAAAAAACAACAAACAACCCTCCTATACACACTGTAGTGAGTCACTGAAAGACAACTAACATAAAGAGAAACAATAAGTCTCAGCCCAAGAGAAAGAAACAGAAAATGAGAGAGAGAGAGAGAGAGAGAGAGAGAGAGAGAGAGAAAAAGAGCAAGCAGGAGAAAGGAGGAGAAAGGCAGGTAGAGAAAAAGAGAGAGGTGTAAAGAAAGTGTAGGGTCTCACCAGAGCTTGCTCAATGAGGAGACAGAACAGGATAGCATTTCCAACCTCACGCAGGCTCTGAAACACATCCGTCTTTAGTTCAGCGTACTCAATGATGTCCTTCAATTGGTGGTGGAAGAACTCCAGGATGCCTGAGAAAATCACAAAAATCAGATGAGAAAAGTACACGGGGGAAAAGCATTTAAGCACTTTCTCTAGATTTGCTTAAAATAAATAAATAAATAAATAAATAAATAAATAAATAAATAAATAAATAAATAAATTTAAGAAATGAAAAAAAAAATAAAAAAAATAAAAATTAAAAATAGATACTAAATGCCTCTTACAATAGTCATTCTTAGCAATCAATATATTATCCCAGAAATAAATTCGAAAAAGTATATTATTGTGATTTTAATACCATTTGTATCATTTTAAATTATAATCGGACACTGGAACTGAATATAAAATGTTTGTAAATATCTTAACTGAATTAACCATGAAAAAAATAAAACCACAGTTTAAAATTATTTTTAAAAATTACATAATGGCTGTAGAATACAGTGAGCAAAGAAAACCAGAAGATAAACAGAACTAGTGGCTACAATACTGGTGATGTTACTTTTTATTTAAAGAAACACGCCACTACACACTATGGGTAGAGATTACTGAAGAAATGGCCATATATTGTACAAGAAGGCAGTAATGTAGCATTATCATTGTGACCAGCCTAGATACTTTTATAATAACACCCACCATATTAATGAGCTAGTTTACTGGTGCAGGTAATCTCGATGACAAAACAACAAATCTCGACACTGCAGATTTATAGTTCATGGCCTTTCTGAGTCAGGAATGAGGGATTTTGAAAACTATAACATTGGATGTGTGGCAGCGGGCATGTTACTAAGCTATCTCACCTGGTGATCCATACTCATGGCGAGGCAGTCGGCAGATTTTTGGCATCACCTCTATCAAAGTCTTCACATACTGCAGAATGGTGCCCTGGAGCTGGAGTGCAAATCAATAAAGGGTGGACAAACGAGCAGCAAATTGCAAAGGAATATAAATAAGTAGAGCAAAGAGATATCAAATGGAGACTACAGAAAATATCCCTATTGGATCAGACAGGAAGCTAATCTACGGTACCAAGCTCTTGACAATCTTCAGCAGCTCCTCCATCACAACGGCAATGCCCTGGTAACCAAGGAGACGGCAGATAGTTTTGAAATGCGGGGGACCCACAAAGTTTCTGTAAGAGCTGTATATGTGGGAGTAGGCGATGTTCAGAGGCTGTGAAGCAGAGAACAAAACAGTTTACAATACTGTTTCAGAAACAACCTCTCACTGAACAGAAGAGTAAGACAATTTAAGAGCAGCTGGCCCTCGTCTGTTCATAAAAACAATATATATCACTTCACACAGCTTAGTTAACAATACATCCACCATCATTTATGATTTAGGGATAAGGTTAAAGCCACCAAAAGTTTAGATCAATAATACATACCTTAGAGCCATACAAGTAATAAGGCTGAACATTGGCAGGTTTGTCCCTTTGAGGTTCCTGGGTAAAAGGAATTGCTGTGCGCACAAATCTGCCAGAATTTAAAGGGAAGGCATATCAATTATTTCCCAACTTTTTCAAGGTACTTTCATTGTTTATATTTTACCCACTACCTACAGTGTATTCACACACTGACCTGTTGGTGGAGCCATTGTAGCAGTAGTTTGGCAGGAAGTCAAAGTTGAGCTCCCAAAATACATGTAATGTGATACGGCCGTATGGGGCAGACACGTTGTGGTTAGCCTCACGGAACATGGCATCAAAACTGTCCAAGGTCATGTGTTTGCACAGCAGCCGATGAGTCAGTCTGTTTATTTCCAGAAGCCATTCAAGCTCCTGTAAAATACACACCGAGCACGGATAAGGCTGACATTGTTAGCTGACAATTAATTGCCTTTCAAATAACTGTGATTAATGTCTGTTTTTTCACCTCTCAGTATTAATAAGACTGAACATTAAATAAATGTGTAAAAATATATTAATCACAGATTGTTTGTAAACATAAATACTATAAACAAATCATATAAGAATATCAGCATGAAAATAATAATCAAAACTGACTGTGCCAATTAATTATTTGATTTTTACATTCATAATAAAATGATCCAAATAAACGATAAATCAAAATAAAACTTCTAGTTTAAAACCAAATAGATCACGTTCCATAAAGATGGGCAATTTGAGATGAAGCCCAGAAAAACTATTGAATGATGCTTCTTAAGTGATCATGAATCTCCTCTCCTTACATGGTCAATAAACACAGATTAAATGTAAACTAGTAAATGCATGACTTTTTAAATAGTTGCCATGTTTATAATCTTACAAATATATAGAAAACATACTGTTTTGTCAGAGGGCAAAACTGAAAGAGCTACAGAAGTGTCTGAATCTCACAGTGGAACTGAAATATCCAGGACCACCTATGGACTGTACATGCAAAAGGCTTTAAATATACAAGTTGCAAATGCAGCATTTTATTTCTTCTGTATTAGTTGCTGTAAATTTGAAGTGCAATTAAATTACATTCTGTTTGCTGGGTCCGAAATAAAATAATGGAAATAAATCTCAAAGATCTCTGAGGAATCTAAAAGAGAATTATGTTTACTTTTTTAAAACATTCAGGAACAAAATTCACATTGTAATAAATACATTTTGTGGACAAAAGTATAAGCAAACACTCCCTAATTATTGAATTCTGTTTCATTCAGTCCCATTGCAACAGATGTATAAAATCAAGTGCCTAGCTATGCAGTCTGCCTTTACAAACATTTGTGAATGGGTTGTCCTAAAGAGTTCACCGAATTCAAGATTGATACTGTAACTGTATACCAGCATTGCAACGAGTAAGTCTGTGAAATTCCATGATCAAATCTCAGTATTATTACTGAAAACCACAGCAACTCAGCTACAAAGTGGCAGACCATGTAAAGTGAAGTTAGGGTTGGAGAGTGCTGAGGTGCACACTGCTTTAAAATTGCCAACACTCTGTTGACTCAGCAAATGCAGAGTTCCAAACCTCCCCTGGAATTAACATCAGCACAAAAACTGTGTGCAGGGAGATGCATGGTACAAGTTTCCATGGCTGAAAAGCTGCATGCAAGCCTTACATCACCAAGCACAATGGATGGAGTGGTGTAAAGCCCACGACCATTGGACTTTGGAGCATTGCAAATGTGTTCTGTGAATTGACAAATCACATTTCTCTATCTGGTAGTGTGACATCAGTTGGACATTTCTATGCTTCCAACCTTGGGGGAATAATTTGGCGGAGGCCTTATTTCTGTTCCAGAATGACTCTGCCCCAGTGCAAAAAGCAAGGTCCATAAAGGCATGGTTGGGTAATCTTGGTGCAAAAGAACTTGACAGGCACACACAGAGCTCTGACCTCAACCCCATCAAATACTTAGAACTGAGTCTGCAAGCCAGGCAAACATCCGTTTCTGACCTCTCAAAAGCTCTTCTAAATGAATCGATAAAAAGTCACATGGACACACTTCAAAGTCTTGCAGAAAGACTGCCCAGAGTGGAAGCTGTTATAGCTGCAAAGTGGGGACAGTGTCCATTTTAATGCTATGGATTTAAAATGGCATCTCATAAAGAGCCATGTTGGTGTCCCATTACGTTTGTCTTTATAGTGTAGGAAAGCACATTTGCATTTATATTTAAAGCCTTTCATGAATGATTTTTACAATTATAAATAAAACTCATGTCTACTACACTCCATTTTTAGCACTTATTTACCACAATAGAAGTGAGGTCTTCACTCTCAAAGCGACTAATCGCCTGGTCCAGGGATTTGTACATGGCTGCTGAGATCCTCTGTGTGATAAGCCTGTTCAGGTCAATGGAGCGACCCAGCAGCTGTCAACACACAAAAAAAGAGAAGTTAACAATACACAACATCTACACATTTTGTTATAGTATGATTATACTTGACATAGTTCAAACTCTTATATTCCTACTCACCATAAAATATAAAGCACAATTAAATTTATAGCTATGGGGTACTAAAGGATACAGAAGTAGTGTTTCATACCTGCACATGTCTCTGTTTCAGCAATGTTTCGTAGCGGTTGGATGGAGGGTAAGGGATGATCACTCCATAGTTCTTACACTCTGCCCGGAAACGCTTGTCCAAGAGAACACTGAGACAAAAACATTCACATATGCATAAAGTTAACGAGGAAATATATATAGCGTCCTGTTCACTATATAATGCTGTATACAACAATTTTGCACAATTTTCCATGAACTTAAACAATATCACAATGCACCACAATAAGTAGTATTCAACAAATATACCATAGCCAACAGTGATTTGTGGATAGAGAATTAGCTACCCAGCTAACAGGTTACTAGTTATTAAATTTATCTCGGTAACAGGTGAATATAGCCAGGTTTATCCTACAGTTAAAGCTTATGGTGGAGCAGAGCTGCCTGAGGTAGTGCCTGATCTCATTCTCCACCCTCTAGAATTTAGTTATTTTTATTGGTGCACATTATATAGAGGGCGGCATGGTGGTGCAGCAGGTAGTGTCGCAGTCACACAGCTCCAGGAACCTGGAGGTTGTGGGTTCGATTCCCGCTCCGGGTGACTGTCTGTGAGGAGTTGGTGTGTTCTCCCCGTGTCCGCGTGGGTTTCCTCCGGGTGACTGTCCGTGAGGAGTTGGTGTGTTGTCCCTGTGTCCGCGTGGGTTTACTCCGGGTGCTCCGGTTTCCTCCCACAGTCCAAAAACACATGTTGGTAGATGGATTGGTGACTCAAAAGTGTCCATAGGTGTGTGTGTGTCTGTGTTGCCCTGTGAAGGACTGGCACCCCCTCCAGGGTGTATTCCCGCCTTGCGCCCAATGATTCCGGGTAGGCTCTGGACCCACCGCGACCCTGAATTGGATAAGCGCTTACAGATAATGAATGAATGAATGAACATTATATTGAGCAATGTAGGGAATAGTGAGTAAGGGGCAATTTTGGACACAGCTAGGGTTAAATTCACCCAAGAACATGTGCACAGATTGGAAATCAGGAGAGGCATTATGCAGAAATTTAGAATAATCTTTGACTTTTCCTTTACTCCATTTGTCACATTATGAATATTCAAATAATTTAAAGGTTTACCTTCCAGCCATTGCTTTGTAGTAAGCAAATATCTGATCTGCCAGTTTGTAGACAAACTGATCAAAACAAAGGTTCACCTAAATTAAAAAAAGGAAGAAATTGTTAGATTATATGCAACCTAAAAAATAGGAGTTCAGATTGTGTCTCAATATTAATATCAGATTTGGCTGCAGAAGCAGGGGGGGGAATACCTAACATAATTTACCTCAGCCTCTATCTCATCATAAAGGAATTGTTTCTTGAACTTGGTAAGAGCATAGTATCCACTATCATTATAAAGATCCAAGGGATACAACACATACCTGGAACAAAAACAGGAAAATTAATCAAATCGAGCCCAGAGAAACATCCTATAAATGTGTACTAACCTAAACTTTCTGCATCATAGTTGCGAGGGCAAATTATACCTTGCTGAAAATAAGTACACACTATCTCCAGAAAACAGATTTCAATTTGTTTTAATGCACATGTACAGAAAATAACTGAGTATATTACAACGTTCCGCATAATTTTTATAGTGGGTTTTACAATGGGCAAAAGGTGATGCTGTCACAAAGCTCCAGAGTCCTGAGCAAACTGTGCATTGAAGTGTCTTATTCACCTTTGAATGTGTGCATAAAACCCACACTTTATGTGACCAACTTTTGCATACAACAGTGTTTGCAGTACTAACTCCATCATAGAAGGCTCTTTGGTCTCCAGAATGTGGTCAGTGAGGATCCATGGCATAGACATCTCGATGGGGAACTGGATGCGGCGACCCATGGTGAGCTCAAGGAAGAACTCTCTGAACCACAGCTGAGACAGGTCACAGCACTGCTGCAAGGCTTCTATAAACAAAGCAGGTGAAAACATTTATCACAATCAAGAAGAAGATACAACGATAGAAAACAGCCTGTAAATTCACACACAGTAGAGCATAAGTAAAGCTGCTCTTTTAAGAACTTGAGACCAGGGATGTTCACAGGTGGCTGCCTCAAAGTCAAATCTTTTAAATAAGAAGCTGTCTGAGTAGAGTTTCACGTAAGTAAATATGGGGCTTGAGGGCGTCTTGAGGGTTCCTGCTTGATTCGGTGATCTGAATTAGATTATATTACTATTGCTGTCCACAACAATCCACTTGTCTGTGTGTGTGCGCATTTCTCACCGCTGAAGTTGAGGAGATGTGTATAGAAAAAGGACTGCTTGTGAAAGTCCTCAATGGCCTGAACTATCGGTCCATCCAGGCTACTGCGTAGAGTCTTCTTTGAGCCGCTTTTGTCTGCAATCAGAGACTCAAGCATGGTTCGCACCATGTACAGCTGCGGGTCAGAAAAGGACATAGGTCAGATCAAATGAAAATGGACTTAGATATTAAAAACAGTCTCTAACAGCAGTCAGCAGCCTCTCCAGTTTAACTGACCTGTGTGCTTGAAGGGCCAACAGCACGGCGGGGCACTTTGATATCAAACCCTCCTTTGGGGTCCTTCTCTCCCCTCAGACAGGGATCATTAGGAGGCTCCCTGCCTCCCTCCCAGTCACAGATGGTTTTCCGGATGGCCTGAAGAACACTAAAGACACATAAAGTACATTCAGTGATGAAGTTTTGGATCAACGTCCAAAGAGCAGTAAATGTGTATTTTAATTTCCAACAATTTGCTAAAGCAGGTACTGAGCCAAAACAATTAAAAATGTTATCACTGTCCAGTTACACCATTGCAAAGGTTTTAAATCAATGTATTTAATAATAAATAAAATACATTTTGTGGTATAACAATGTACAAATAAATTGGCAGTCCCTTTACAGATCTCCAAAGCTAGTAAAAGGTATATCAAATGCATATAGGATAAGGAACAGGGTTCACGATTGTAAAACAACCTGATGAGGACATTCTTCTTCTTGCGGACAGCCTGCCTGAGCGGCTCTCTTAGAGTGACCTGGGCAAAATCCTGCAGAGCGGCATAGATGGTGTTCCGGATGGCCTGATTAAACACACTTTCCATTCGGCCCATCAGAACCTGCAGACCTTTTATCATGGCTATCACCTCCACCAGAGCAAACTTCTCCTCACTGGTGTAGTTGTAGCGTGTGGCACGCTCATACTCTTCAGCCGTACCAGGACAGTCCTTATTACAGAACTTATCGGTGGGATGCACAAGTTTCCATGAGTACTGAAGTGAAATAAAGAGAAATGAGGATTAATAATTGTAATAAATGAAGATTTTGGAGTTCTGATTCAAACAAAACCAAGATTTCACTACTTTTGCAAAAAATAAAATGAAGAAGAAAACAATAAAACTCGTACAGTGTGAATTCTATATGTTTTGCATGAAAAAACTTTAATAAATCAAGGCATAAACACCAGCCTTCACATTCACATGCATACGTACCACCTCCATGACATGAGTGCTCCACTTGGAGAGCAGCTGCAGGCCCCTGAGGGCCAGGTCAAATAGCTCTCTGTACTCCTCATCGGATTTCTGGCTGTCCAGACCAGAGCCTGTTACCACCTCACTGTTACTGTAGCGTGCCAGCTCTGAGATGAAGCGGATGTGATCATCTCGGATCTGCACCATCTGCTCACACAAGTTATATTGAGGACTGATGCTACTCTGGGTGCAGGTCCACCTGCAGGTAAGCAGTGGAGAAAAGTCATAATTTAGGAAGAAAACTGCACAAGGAGCATTCCCACTAGACAGTGCTGGTGGAGAAACAATCATTTTCAAAATGTTTGTAGATTCCTTTTATAATTATTGATTCATCTACTTTAAAACTTGTGTAATCTCCATACAAAAGCATAATAAATAAAAATACTCAGTTTTGGGCTCTGGAGCAGTGGAATAGTCTAGAGTAAAACCTTCTTTGTAGAGTAGAGGACCATAAGCTAAGCATAAAGTAAATACAAACCAATTTTTAATAGTTTAATATTAAACTCACTTTGATTTGTTCTCCTCGTAGTGAGCACTCGTCTCAATGTAGCGAGACAGCTCGATCTGCATATCGCCAAAGAGAGGCACGACCTGGAGCTGCAGAGGCATTCAAACACATTAATAAAAAAATAATTAAGGACAACTATGCTTTTAAACACATAGCTCCAAGTTATATATTCACCAAAATTACCGTAGCTATTACAATACGATTGGGGTAAGTGGAAGTGTGTGTTAATATGTAAAAAAATATCAAACCAACCTTGAAGAACTTGTCAATTTTGCTGAGGTTTATCCTTTTCTTGGCGTCCAGCTTGTAGATGTTGCTGACATTTCCATCCATCAGATAAAGCCCAAAACCCATCACCTGAAATACAATGCAACATAATCATAAAAACAAAAACAGATTAACTCACCTGCATTTATAACATGGCTGATGAAGCATGTGTGTGAGAAAAGATTCTGAACCTTGAGCAGCATGTGCTTCTCGCTGGGCGTCAGGTACATTTTGTTTTCATAGTAGTCCACACAGATGTTAACAATATCAGCCAGAAGCTCCTCATAGCCAGGAATCACCTCCAGCTGCTGATGCAAGCACTGAAGAAAACAGAAATACAATTAAAAACGTACAACAAAATCATCGGGTAAATAAGGGAGAAGCTGCATGTCTGGGAACTGACTTTACCTGTGTGATTCTGTTGTGATTGGCTAAGAACATTGAGAGATTTTGGGACTCTTGGATAGACTGTGGATCTGCCATTTTTCGAAGAAACTGAGCAGCTCTATGGGGATAAAACAAGGATGAGAAATAATTAAAAAGAACGTACACTAGCTACAAGTTATAGTTAAATAGCTAAGGTGCATTACTGGTATGTCATCTTTGAGTGGGCAACAAAAAAAAATGTTGCTTTCCTTATATAGAGTATGAAAAGCGAGTCTAAGGATAGCAGGAAAATGTAAATGTTGCAGTTGGGCTTTCAGAACACAACAACTCATCTTACATCATTTTACGCTGAACCGAAGATTCCAACAGGAAACTTTTGTTTAACGTAGATTTAAATCATAAACACATAGATCATCAAAATAGTATACAGTGATCCCTCGTTTTTCGTGGGGGATGCGTTCCAAGACCACCCGCGAAAAATGAATTTCCGCGAAGTAGAGGAATGATATTTTTTTATGTATTTAACGAGTATTTGGACTTTTAAAACCCTCCCTGTGCTGTTAACAACCCACTCTTTGCATTAAACAGTCGTTCTATAATGTTTCTCAGCTGGAACTACATGTGATATCCCACCAGTTTCTTTAATAGAGTCATTCCTAAGCTGTGATTTAGCGTCAGTAAATTTCACTCGGATGTGGACGTGAACAATACATGTACTGTACGTAAGAAATACTTGTAAATGATGTATTGTGTCACCTACAGGCCCAGTCTAATACATGTAAATAATAAAAAAGCCCCCTTGAAAAACCCGCGAAGTAGTGAGGGATTACTGTACACAAAATTCATATCAAACATAATCTGTGCTTTTATTAAGACAAAGTTCGAAGGTTCAAAGGGTTATTGCTGAATAAAGGTAGATTTAAAAAACATTTTTGCACAATCAGGTCCACACCACAGCCAACACAAAGACACACCTCTAAAAGAGATATTACTAATCAGAAAATATACACGGTTCCTGAATGGTATAGTTCATTAATATTTTCCCCAGTGTGATTTTGTTATACCTTTTGTAAGCAGAGTGATCGTTCTTTACACTGCACTTCATGTTCTTGAGCTCATCCAGAACTGCAAACATGTTGATGAATTTGCCCAGAGTCAGCAGGTAAGCCTCAGAAACGAAATCCTTTCTTCGCTCAGCATGACACAGGCGCTTGACCTCACTGCAGAAACGTTCAATGGCCTTACGCTACAACACAACAAAAAAATTATTTCAGTTGTGTAGATCAAGAGTCCATTTGGCACATTTCTTGCCTTATTTTGGTGTTTTCCACAGTCACCCGGAGGAAACCAATGCAGACACAGGGAGAACACACCACACTCCTCACAGACAGTCACCCGGAGGAAACCCACACAGACACAGGGAGAACACACCACACTCCTCACAGACAGTCACCCAGAGGAAACCCACGCAGACACAGGGAGAACACACCACACTCCTCACAGACAGTCACCCGGAGGAAACCCACACAGACACAGGGAGAACACACCACACTCCTCACAGACAGTCACCCGGAGGAAACCCACGCAGACACAGGGAGAACACACCACACTCCTCACAGACAGTCACCCAGAGGAAACCCACGCAGACACAGGGAGAACACACCACACTCCTCACAGACAGTCACCCGGAGGAAACCCACACAGACACAGGGAGAACACACCACACTCCTCAGACAGTCACCCAGAGGAAACCCACGCAGACACAGGGAGAACACACCACACTCCTCACAGACAGTCACCCGGAGGAAACCCACGCAGACACAGGGAGAACACACCACACTCCTCACAGACAGTCACCCAGAGGAAACCCACGCAGACACAGGGAGAACACACCACACTCCTCACAGACAGTCACCCGGAGGAAACCCACGCAGACACAGGGAGAACACACCACACTCCTCACAGACAGTCACCCGGAGGAAACCCACGCAGACACAGGGAGAACACACCACACTCCTCACAGACAGTCACGCGGAGGAAACCCACGCAGACACAAGGAGAACACACCACACTCCTCACAGACAGTCACCCGGAGGAAACCCACGCAGACACAGGGAGAACACACCACTTCTCACAGACAGTCACCCGGAGGAAACCCACACAGACACAAGGAGAACACACCACACTCCTCACAGACAGTCACCTGGAGCGGGACTTGAACCCACAACCTCCAGGTCCCTGGAGCTGTGTGACTGTGACACTACCTGCTGCGCCACCGTGCCACTGGAATGGAAATATGATATTAATAAAAAAAAACTCCCCCTTTGTTAGTGCAAGTGATAGAGACATGGTATTTTGATGAAAGATTGAGGGATATGACATGAATGATGGTTTAATACTCCTTTCACACCTGAAAGTACATGAACTTCATGAGCTTGGTGACCTCAGGCTCCAGTACTTCAACAGTCTTCTCATAGATCTCCACTCTGTTAGGCTGCTCGTTGCACTTCACCTAAAATACACAAGAGGGCACTGTCCTGTTTCAGTGTAAAGTCAGGAGAATTCAAACGAACATTCTCTCATCCTTCACTCATAAGATAACCACCAGGTTATTGTGCAGAGAATATATGTATCTAGAGATGTGCTAAATCTACACTGTACAGGATTCAGTGTTAATGTGCCCAGTCTGGATTGTAATATTTGCGGTCCCAAACCAAATTTCTACAGTCCTGAACAAATCTTTTAAAATGTTATTCAAATATATATTTCACAAAGGTTTAATAAAAATAAATACACATTTAAAAAAAAGGGGGGGGGGGGGGGGGAGAGCCCACAAAGTTCACCTTAAATGACATAACATACTGTTTTTGTCACATTTTAACCATGTCAGTACAGTACTGGTTACCAACTTCCAGTACATTTTAAATTTGAAGGTCTTTCTCATGTAAAGGGTTAGTGAAAGTATTTGATCTGTTTATGTGATATGCTATTGTGACTAACTTGGTTAACTTGGAGTTGGCTTCACTGTTCATCTGTCGTATGCTCATACGTATACGTGAGCAAATCAATATCACAAATAATTGTACATTTTACCATGATTACGATTAACAAACTCTTATTTTGTTTTTGTATTTTTGACCCACATAATTTTGGCTTGTACTGTAAATACGGTCCAGTATTAAAGCTGGGATATTTTTCCTAATGTTGCTGGGAGCTTAATGAGGTTTTAAATACGTTATTGGATTATGAGTGATCTATATGCATTGAATGCTTTATGTACCTGTGGTATGGCTCTGGAGCAGCTCCTCCAAGTGTAGAGCATGACAGCATATTCATGTCCCTCCTCCAGCATTTCATTCTGAATAAAGAAAGACATTATAAGAAGAGACGTGTAGGTTTCTGCAGAGTATAACACACAACGTAACCTTTCTCTGAGCAAATGTACTTTCAAATCTGAAAATATACTTTCAGATCAGAAAGACTGCACTCAACCACTCAGTGGGGCCATAGTGGTTGTAAGACTTCCCCATTTAACTGTGTAAACACAGCAAATACACCAGTGCTATGTCACCACTATTAGTGCTAGATTAACACGGGAACTGCTGACAAGTAGTGTGGCACTGATCCTACAAAAGTATCTCAATACTTTGCCAGTAGAAACAGTACAATACCCCATATAATGAGTACTGAGAATGAGAATAAAATGATAAGACCGGTATTTCCAGCGAGTGCCACAGGGGAGCAGTGTGCGCCAGCAACTTTTTACCTCCTCTCCCTCCCTTAATGATTTTACGGCTAGTTTTAGTGACTTTTCAGACCTTTTAGTGAGTTATTACAAAACAAAAAACCCGACTAACACCAGCGACTTTCTGCACAAACCTTAGCTACCTTAGATAGAAGAGAATCTCCGGTAGCACAACACGTTAGATCACCGGGACTGACCATGAGCGGAAGAGACGTCTCTCTCTCTCTCCACTGCTCGTCTGGTCCAGAGACGGAGCAACACAGTCGGGTCAGAATGAGCTGTGAATGTGCAAAAATGCTGCCAAAGACACGTTTGCTTCCTTTTATGTTCAATTTATTCCTTTTTCTGAACTCCTGAACCGAGATCACGTAATTGATTGAGGTATTCAGCTTTATTCAAACAGTAAACAAGTCTTATGAACGTATGACAAGGGGCCGAAGGGGAGACTGGAGGCAGAAATGGCGAAACGTCACGTGTGGTGTCACACTTAACAAGCAGATACCAGCGATTTTGCCAACCACCCTCAGCTTGTAAAGAAAGTACAGTATTTGCGATTATCGTTTCAGTATCGGTATATATTTAGGCAAGTATTGTATTGAAAGTCATAATTTTGGTATCGTGACAACACTCCTGACGCGTTATTTTTACACTAGTAGTGTTGATTTAACACTCTTGAATTTGCTGTGTTTTTCACTTTAATCAGCAAAAACAATAAAATTTAAAACTGTTGAATGTTTGTCTAGTGATTGTGTGAATAGCACTGCTTTTCTTATGACATCAATGGCCAAAAAACACAAATCCCCAAAGGCCCCAAAAAATTTCAAGTGAAGAGGAAGAAGGCACGAATACTGTTACATTTTGCATGTAAAATATAGAGATCTTAGTAAAGTATTTTTTGGTCCATTTCTCGTGAAAGTTGACACTGTAAAGAGCAGCTGAGGTGTTAAAAAATCTAGAAAAATGTAATTGTGAAAAACGCACGTGATTTTCTTTGTACAGCAACTTATTTTTAATCAATAAGTGGCCATTGTTTTTTAAAAAAGGACAACGTTGAGTGATTCCAGTGGTAATGAATAAAATCACTCTTGTGTCTGTATCATTAAGAGTCAGCCTTTTATCATGCAGCTGTTATGGTCACATGACCCAGTGTATAAATGTCTAACCATGCCATTGCACAGAAGATGTCTCTCTACTTACCATGCTGGAGTGGACAGTGGCCTGTTCAATGTATCGGGCGATACCAGTCACAAAGGCATTTCTGTCCTCAAAGTTGGTGTCAAAGTTCGCCTTGCAGGAAGACAAAGATTACATATATTTTAAGGAAAAACCTGCATATAGTGTTGTAAAGTATATTATATTATATATACCCTATATAACAGAGTTAAGCCCAATGGGTTCACACCCACGGCATGTTTTGTTTTCTAGTCAATATTTATTTGACCAATAATTTTCTTCTGGCTGCAAATGAAATTAACAAAAGAGAAATGGAACGACACTGTGCCAGAAATATAAATATAATACAAAATAAATATAAAACATTGTTTTTGCATTTGTCCAAATTTATTCATACCATTCTCAATAATCAATCAATCTTCATAACAATCAAATGGTTCTCATATTTGCTAACAAGCCTTTCTTTCAAGTCCCCACTAGGATTTTGGAAACCTCCACTTCTGCAACCACCTTCAGGTCCTTGTTGTTGGAATTCTTCCTTGCCATTCTGGGTCTGGACTATGGCTGTTCTACTACAGGATGTTGTTTTCTATGTTAGTAATTTCTTGACCAATCTGATCTTTTCTTATTGAAAGGCCCCATGCCACCCAAGGCCATGTTTTTCTGCAGACTACCCGATGTTCTCCTACAAAATCTAAATGTATATGCTAGAACGAAGTACTATGTGGTATACAAGTGCTCATGCAACAACCGGTCAATTGTGGATTTTATAGAATTAATTTTTCAGCCCTAGCAGAATAAATACACAATGATACACTGATCAGACCTATCTCACAGCAGGCCTGGTTCTGGATGTGCCCTTGTCAGTACCTGGTACATGATGGAGGAAGGAGGTGGCTCGATGCATGGCTGCTGATCCGGGAGCGGAAGCTCCTCCAGCAGGTCCACATTGGACAGGGCATCTTCCAGGGTCACGTGGGTTGTCATGGCGACGCAGGTTCACTCACAAAACAGCCCAGTCTGAAACACACAAACAGTGTCCTTAATATTCAGCACAGATTAACTCGAGGCTCAACTGGCTGCATGCCCAAAAACAGCTTAAAACTAGTCCTAAAAGACAGTGACAGTGATGGGGATTCACCGTTAAGAAATCAGAGAGTTCCAATTCTGAAACCTTTGTTTACAGACTGTTGTAAAAGAAATACTCAACCTGTATGATGAATTCTTCATTGATTTGTAATATTAAACCATTGGACTATACAACTTCATA
Source organism: Hoplias malabaricus (assembly GCF_029633855.1). NCBI lineage: Eukaryota > Metazoa > Chordata > Actinopteri > Characiformes > Erythrinidae > Hoplias > Hoplias malabaricus. The sequence goes on along the minus strand of NC_089816.1, from coordinate 3,876,031 downwards.
TACGACTGAATTTTATAGTTTATCAACACCACATTAGATTTTGTTGCCAGTATCTGGCAATGCTGGCTGTTTTTGTCTGTTCCATATGAAACCCTTGGAAAAAATAAATCCAAAATATATATATATATATATATATATATATATACTTTATATAAAATGTTTTAATAACAATATGATTTTTCAATATTTCAATATATATAATTTACATCATCAGTCACTGACTGACGGTCATTACAGGACACTGCCCATTTCACTGCTCTCAGTTTTAAAGTTAGTTTAAAAATATTAATACTGACAAAGCCAAGAGGTTTGTGTTTAACGGTAATGTCATGTTTCTTGTTTGTTCTGGGCAGTTATTCTGTGGCATTTATGTTGTTTATATTGGTATCGGAATTGTATCATATCAACTGAAATTCGATACATAAAACATACACATACAGAATATGTTGAAATATGATGAAACAATAAGTTATTGTTCTATTCATCGTCAACATTTTGCCTAATAATTTGAGATTGCAATGGGCTTATTAAATGCAGAAGAATACATTACATTCTCAACTAGAACAGGTAGAACCATGCAGAGATCAGGATAGGTTACATAAAAAATACAATGGCTTGCTTATTCCAACGAAAAAAAAAAAAAAAAGCAACAACAAAACAAAACAAAAAAACTGAAAACAGGAACTTGGGGAGGAACTCAGAGCACAGTGCAAACGGTAAAGAACACCACAAACCTTTGTGATAATGAGAGAATGGTGAAAACACTCACATGAGTGGAAAAAAAAGATGAGGCACTTGATTAGACAAACAGAAGTTAACTGACAAAATTAAATCTTTACAATTCTTTAAAAAACAATATTATAATTATTTAAATTCTCTGTGGGTATGTGTTTGTCTGGGCTTTAGAAATATTTACAGTAATAGTTTACCATGGTATTACTATCAAGCCCCTTCTGAAAGTGGAACAACCTGTGCATCCTGCACCCATTTCAAAATCAAGGATGTGACAGAGATCCTGTGCTAAACATGCTTTATACATGGCTGGCTCCATGTCAAAGACCGAACCCTGGGATCATAAGCAGATTCATTCATGCAAAGCAATGTAATTCCTAATCTCATCTTATTACATAGAGAAAATCCAGGATGCAGTACTTTCTGCTAAGGAGAAATTTGGAGGCACCATTAAATTACTGATTTATTTGTAAGTAAAGACTTCTAGATCTTTTACTACTAAAGAATGTTTCTGGCTTTAAAATTTTAAAGCCAGAAACATTACAGTCTCAAGTCTGTGTTTATGCTTGGTACTCCAGTCAGGTGGCTGGAGGTCAGCTCAGAGACTGTGTGCCTGACCATCTGAAGTGAGCGTTTTGGCCTCTGATCTAACAGCGTGGCTGCGAAAGGGCAGAAACTAGGCTTAATTATGAGGATAAAGAACAGAGAAGCAGGTGTGGCTACTTTGACTGATTCTTTCTTTTCTGATCCTATCAGAACAACCGCAAGTTAAATCTGGATGGCCTCTAGACTGAATGGTTCACCTAAATACACAGGCACAAACTGTCCTAGACCTAACATAAAATTTGATGCCCAGAAATGCTACACTACAATTTTGAAACATCTCTAATTGGCAAGCATGCGTCAGATATAGAGACTTTTCAACAATTTCTATTAGCCACAAACAGAAACGCCAGTGCTTACAAGACCTTTAACCCAATGAGGAACAGGTTCATTTTCTGTTCGTGAACCTTTTTTTGAACATAGTAAAGAGTTATGGTGCAGTGGACTCATTCATTCATTATCTGTAACCGCTTATCCAGTTCAGGGTCGTGGGGGTCCAGAGCCTACCTGGAATCATTGGGCGCAAGGCGGGAATACACCCTGGAGGGGGCGCCAGTCCTTCACAGGGCGGTGCAGTGGACTCTGCTTTCTTATTTGTAAACAAAAGAACATAAAAAAACAAAACAAAACAAACAAACAAACAAAAAACAGTAAATTGCTACGTCTACGTGGTTTTTGTGATAGTGTTTAACTCGAGTCGAGGTGCGTCTTTTTTTCTCCGCTGATCTCGTTCGCCAGCTCATGCAGCACATGTGTTTATCTCCGCTGAATGGAACTATTTTTCCTCACGGAAGGCTGATAAACAAACAAACACATTTTCACAGTCATCTTTATCGTAACACCTAATAATAAACGGTGGTAACGAACTGTGTTACTATGAGCACAGCACACTAGTGCCAATATCTCACGTTATAGCACTCCCTCATGTGTATTATTGCGTAATTAGCTTGTAACATTGGTAATCTAAAATGCACTATATTATTCAGTTGTACTTATTCCATACTTTGAAAGGGAATGTATTCAAAATGAACGAGCAATTCTGGACCAATCGATGAAAATGTCCTGCCCCCAGTAACTTTGATTTAATCTGTCAGAGGATTTGTGGAAGCCCATGGGGAAAGCAAATTAATAACAATGTTAAAAATCTCATGAATGAATAAGTGTAAACATGTTACAACAGGACGACAGTTCAAAATATGTGGCCTTTTTCACAAAGAAGGTGGAGTTTCCTGACACATACTCAGGCAAAGTCACTCAGCTGTGACGGCTCTCTCACAATGCAGAGCATAAATTAGGCAACAGCAGGTGCCTTACTTTGATTACACTAGTGCTTGTGGGTCTCATTTCAGTTGGTGCAGGCCTGGTGCTATTTCCAAAATGGACTCCTTAACATACTTTGAAGAAGTTTTAGTTTTCTTTCAGGTTAATGCACTGAATTCATCACAATTCAGTGTGTCATTAACAACATTCAATATACACTACACCAACCAGCCATACAATTACAACATCATCCTTGTTTCTACATTCGTTGCTCATTTCCATACAAGTTCACTCTGTAATTCTACAATTATAGACTGCAGTCTGTCTGTTGTACTGCAGCCTTCAGCCAACTTTCGCCTTGTTCTTCAAGGACCACAACACAGTGGGTAAGTTATTTTAAGCACAGCATTGACATTGGGGTTGTGGTGGTTTTTCAGTGTGTGTTGTGTACGAAAGGATCAGACAAAGCAGTTCTGTTAAGAGGACTGCTTTGTTAAGAAGGAGAAGTAGTTGTAGATTCTTAATCCCCTTGGGGAAGTTGAGATGCCGTTTGTAACCCATTGTGACCATGAACAAACATTAGTGAGCAATTTTTTCTCACACTGTGATACGAGCACACATACACTTGAAGAAATTAACAGACAACCACAGCAACCATGGAACAGTTGGGGTAAAGCGCCTTGCTCGAGGGCACCTGAGCCATGAATGTTTGTGGAATGAAAAAGATCTGTTCCATCATTTCCCATGGCCCCACTTTTTCCCTGCCGCTCTTGAGAATCAACTCACCAAACTTCAGGCTCATGGCACACTTTTCTAATCTGAAGGCCACAGCTGAACAGTACAAGTGTTGGACTGAGAACAGTCCGCCAACAAAAAAAAAATACCCAGCCAACAGCGTCCGGTGGGTAACACCTTGTGACCACTGATAAAAATAATATACTGACGAACACAAAATGTGCAGCAGCAGAGATGACATTACATTAGGACTAGACACAAATATTAAAACAATGCATATTCATTTGTTGGGTAGGTATTCAGTTATTCATTATGAGATTCAGATATATTTTATTTACTCATTTATTGTTACTATTGATAAAGATGAACTGCAATATGTAGTGACATTCGGAGTTCCTGAGAGAAGCAATGATGACTTAAAGATATGGTCCATAACGCAGTCCAATTTTTAATTAGCTGAAAACTATTTGAGCAAGATACTGACAGCAGAAACACAACCTTTCCAGTGCTAACATCTAAAAACACAGTCCTATAAATAACACTCCATGTTCAGGCTCTTCAGCATTAAAGTCCTTGTATGAATGAAATTAATAACATTCTATCAATATATTTTCTTCCTTTAAAATAGTGAACTACTTACAACAAAGTGTGGCAATGACAAAGAGCATTTTGTCAGCATTGTACCGCCAGTAAGACTACATCTACAAAGCGCTGGTTAACCTGTGCATACAACACGCCCTAAAGAGAGGCTAAGTAGTGAAGCTGTGTTGTGAGCCACGGGGGGGGGGGTATCTACAAGGTGGATCAAACAGGTAGGTAAGTCTAAAGCATCTTTCACAGATGCTTTAGAAACAGAGAGAGAGAGAGAGAGAGAGAGAGAGAGAGAGAGAGAGAGAGAGAGAGAGAGAGAGAGAGAGAATTAGAATATAGAACGACAGACCTAGTAAGACGACAAGGCTAGTGTCAACTTTCCCACACTGCTGGTTGTCTCTCAGCACAAAGAACTTTGGCTCAGCACTACTCACATTCCTATATGTTATGTATGCTTGACAAAGCCAGAACCACTGACCTGAATAAACACACATTTAGTCCTCCAATACACCACCCTTTAAACAGACTGGGTAACTATAAATTCTACCATGTAGTCACTAATTTGAGATTAGAGACGTAGGGGTTAGACTAATCCTTGTCACTTCATTGTAACTGGTCTTTTTAAATACAGATGCTTTCTCAACTTCAATATGCATCTGAACAGCAAATAAAACCAAGGAGGGAATCCCATTTTGTGTCTAGGTCTGTAAAAAATCCAGTCTGAAATGGTATAAATTCACAGGTGATACCGTTAACTATATATTTCTTTGTATATTTTGTTTGCAAATTGTGTGAGGCTTTTTAGTTAGTGTGCTTTTTGTTGCAACAATGCTCCTCAATGCAATTTGAACCTGCTCATTTATTTGACTGTCATAAATAAATAATAATAATAATTCCTAATACTGGGGTGTACCTTATTAACATTACACCACCCAACAAAATATTCATTCATTCATTATCTGTAACCGCTTATCCAATTCAGGGTCGCGGTGTGTCCAGAGCCTACCTGGAATCATTGGGCGCAAGGCGGGAATACACCCTGGAGGGGGCGCCAGTCCTTCACAGGGCAACACAGACACACACACACATTCACTCACACACTCACACCTACGGACACTTTTTAAGTCGCCAATCCACCTACCAACATGTGTTTTTGGACTGTGGGAGGAAACCGGAGCACCCGGAGGAAACCCACGCGGACACGGGGAGAACACACCAACTCCTCACAGACAGTCACCCGGAGTGGGAGGTCCCTGGAGCTGTGTGACTGCGACAATACCCGCTGCGCCACCGTGCCGCCCCCAACAAAATATGGCACAGCCAATAAGACTTTGTAATGGAAATATTTGTTCAATATACAATATAAAGACTGAATTGGTAAACGGTCAAACGATTTTTTTGTTTGAAACATCAACTGAAACTCAAGGTTATAATATTGCATTAGCTGTGAAAAGCACAATGTGCCTCACAGATCACAGAGTATGGCACTCTTAGGAATTTGCCTCAAGAGAGCAAACTCAAGCACTAGGCCCTAAAACAGGCTTAAGCACTGTTGCAGAGTACAGAAAAGTGTTTGTTTTAATGAGGCGGCATGGCTTCAGTTATCTCTATCATAGAGGCTTTATCATGAAGCAAGAGCAGGCAGCCTCTCCCCTGATTTGCATGCTGCCGTATTCACCTCCAGCAACGGATGTAAGGAGCAGGCTGGATGGTGTTGAAAGAGCAGGAGACTATACAGAGATCACAAGGCGCAGAAACTGAGCCTCTGAAAGCATGACATGTTTGGGTCATGCCACTCAGCGGGACTCCTTGTCTGCAGGCCTGACTCATAAATCTTTTTCAACAGAAAACCTCAGATATACCAGCTGTCTGTTCGATAAATAGCTCTCATATATAGACGAAACATAGCACTGCTTGACACGTTATAATGTCAAAACTTAGAGATATGCCCTTCTAATATTTCTATCTAAATAATGGCTATTAATTTCTTCTGTGAACGCCTTAAAATAGAATGTTGCAGTGAGGATTTGATGGCACCATCCCAGTGATACTGCTGTGTGTGTTTTATATTCATCTGCTTCTCAACTCGTGGGTCTTAATGTGTTAGGAATGAGTTTTGAAGTAACACATTTTTATTTTAAATATTTAGCTATCCAGTGTCAGACATGTATTTTGATAAACATGCATAAAATATGTGCAGTTAAGTAAGCTAACTATTACCATAGTAATGCCATAGTTAGCTTATAGATTTTGATTGAAAGGTGACAAGTAAAGTTTAAGTGGGTCATGACTTAATGTCCATACGAAAATGTGGGTCCAGTGGATGCTTTTATTTGTTTCATGCTTTAATTTGGAGCTGATACACACTGTGCCCAAAGGGTACCCTTTAATGTAGCTAAATACACAACTGATATTGAGTTTTTACAAACCATTTGGGCATATTGTGAATGGCAGTGCAAATATACAAATTCTCTCAGCATCATTCAAGGACAGAATAGGATTACCGTAAATTAAGGTGGGTTTCCCCTGGGCTTTACATTTAAAGTGAGCCCCACAACAATTAGGCTCCACTGGAAGTTGCAATTGACTGATGAATAAAATGCAGCTTATTCACATTCTGAGCTTAAAGCACAGTCCTGCAGTCGATGACTAAGCTGATAGCCGTCGAAAACTCATTTGTTTCTCATTGTCTCAGTCATAGAGGCTGATGAGTGGAAGCTGTTTTGTTATATTGGGAAAGGTAAAACATCAGCTTCTTTAGTCCCTGAAGAGCAGACTATTAAACAGAGATGCACAATGACAGGTTTATATTGGTATAAGCATAGTTTTGTATTTGATTTGACAAAGAATTACTTACAACCAAAAATATTTGTTAGTTTACTCTGATTGTAACCCAACATACAATGATTGTCATTGAGAAGTTTGGTGTGTTCTCCCTGTGTCTGCGTGGGTTTCCTCTGGGTGACTGTCTGTGAGGAGTGTGGTGTGTTCTCTCTGTGTCTGTGTGGGTTTCCTCCGGGTGACTGTCTATGAGGAGTGTGGTGTGTTCTCCCTGTGTCTGCATGGGTTTCCTCCGGGTGCTCCAGTTTCCTCCCACGGTCCAAAAACACATGTTGGTAGGTGGATTGGCGACTCAAAAGTGTCCGTAGGTGTCAGTGAATCTGTGTGTGTGTGTGTGTGAGACGCCCTATGAAGGACTGGTGCCCCCTTCAGAGTGTGCTTCTGCACTGCGCCCAGTGATTCTGGGTAGGCTCCGGACCCACCGCAACCCTCTATTGGATAAGCGGATATAGAAAATGTATGAATGAATGATTAGCCAATAGCTCGTCAATAGCTAGTTAACGCTTGGCAGTGAGCACGGTGACTTCTTATCTTTATTGTCCAAAGAAAAACATTTGTCTCCATTTTGGTTTTCGTTTACTACATCATTTTATCTTAGTATGTGTCCTTCACACTTTGTAAAAATTTCAGAATGAACAAACCATCAGAAATGCTCCAAAATGACTGAATAAAATCCTTTTAACACTGCCTTCAATTTAAATGAGTTTTTCCCCTCTTCTTTTATTCAGTTACTATTTTGGTAATACATTTTTTCCTTTGGACAGTGACACTATGCAGCTCCTCCAGATTGCTCTATTTTGTTTCATGTGTTTCTATGGTAATGACTCAAGCTGTATGTACACAACTGAACATCATTTAATGTCTCTTGAAAGTAACGAATTTAAGTTATAAAAGGACATGTTGAACATGTAGAAAAATGGAATATCATGCCACAATCCTCATTAGAACAGATACTGTATGAGGTTATTTATAACCATATTTGTGGCCAAAAACAAAATAGTTCTGAGATGCCTTACAAACTAGCCATATTTTCACATATACAAAAAAAATTAGGTTATTATTTGCCTAGAATGTTATGTTTATTTTTTCCACCACTAGGTTTACCCCACTTACTGCCTCACAGCCGGACATAATGGAGGCAAGTCAAAACATTTAACCTGTAGCAAGTGCCAGACTTAAAGAAACAGAGTCAATTTTTTTGGTATTTGTAATAGAATCATTTTAGGAGCTTAAAATCTACTATTTAGAGCACCTTTCAAATGACAGGGGTACCGTTAATGACCGTTATAACAGCCCGTTAGCTAGGAAGCTCTAGCCTAGCAGTACATAACGTTTCACTGTGTAGCACAGAGAAGGCAAAAATAATTCATTTAACTTGTTTATTTTTTTATAAATAGCGCTCACGAATGGAACAAGAGCACAAACAATATCGTAACACAGCTCGAAAACGTTGAAGAGAACAGTTAAATGTGGCCAGCGCTATTTCGCATCACCAAACGGCAAGTCCTCCCTTCACCCCACCCATAACGGGGAATGAAGGATGCTATCAATGAGGGGAATGGATGCGAAAGAGAGCCTCCATATTCTCCGTGATATGAACACAAACCAGAGCAAACCGTCCACGGAATTAACGTCATTTTAACGTCGAATAAAAAGCAGTGAATCGCAGAAAGGAGCGGTCTTTCCTGCTTTTCTCTCAGTAATAAAATGACGGCGCTAGTAGCAGGTTCAATCCCCTCCCGTCGTGTAACGCTTAAGATGAGCTGCCTCCATCATTTCTCTCTCCTCCTTGTCGGCCGTTAAAAAGGAGAACCCACAAATATCGGACCTACCTTCAAATATCATGTCCGCACGAAAATTACTGGACGAGCCCAAGCGGCGTCCGAAACAAGCCGGGGAAGGCGTCTCTCCCCTCGATCTTCAGTGGCAGATGCTGTCGGTCCTCCGCTAATCCGCCCCACACACAAAGAGCAGAAAATGGCTGCAAGTGCATTTCCTTAAAGCGACCACGGCCCATTTACAGACTCTCTGCTCTATTCTTGTCTCCTACCTCTCTCTCTGAGTCACAACTCTCTGTACTGTAGTCCTCATACTAATGTTGGCGTTTATCCGCAAAAGCAGGATATAGATATATAAATATATAGTATAACTTATTCAAAGTTGTTTAAAAAGTAAGTACACTTTATGTACATCACACGTTTCATATGGTGGATATGGAACAGCCCATTTTGTTGAATTACTTTTAATATGCAAGACTACAGGTACAAACATCTTAAAAAATATTTTTAATATTCACGATTCAGAGGAAGATTTAGCGCTATTTTCCCTAACTGACCCACAAGTTCATATAGTAACATATGTAAAGTATTATACTTATCCTAAATGCCTTAATGTGTGACATTAAATGCACATAGTTGTGTTCATTTCATTCATTCATTCATTATCTGTAACCGCTTATCCAATTCAGGGTCGCAGTGGGTCAGGAGCCTACCTGGAATCACTGGCGCAAGGCGGGAACACACCCTGGAGGGGGTGCCAGTCTTTCACAGGGCAACACACACACATTCACTCACACACTCACACCTACAGACACTTTTTTGAGTTGCCAGTCCACCTACCTATGTGTGTTTTTGGACTGTGGGAGGAAACCCACACGGACACGGGGAAAACACACCAAACTCCTCACAGACAGTCACCCGGAGGAAACCCACGCAGACACAGGGAGAACACACCACACTCCTCACAGACAGTCACCCGGAGGAAACCCACGCAGACACAGGGAGAACACACCACACTCCTCACAGACAGTCACCCGGAGGAAACCCACGCAGACACAGGGAGAACACACCACACTCCTCACAGACAGTCACCCGGAGGAAACCCGCGCAGACACAGGGAGAACACACCACACTCCTCACAGACAGTCACCCGGAGGAAACCCGCGCAGACACAGGGAGAACACACCACACTCCTCACAGACAGTCACCCGGAGGAAACCCGCGCAGACACAGGGAGAACACACCACACTCCTCACAGACAGTCACCCGGAGGAAACCCGCGCAGACACAGGGAGAACACACCACCCTCCTCACAGACAGTCACCCGGAGGAAACCCGCGCAGACACAGGGAGAACACACCACACTCCTCACAGACAGTGACCCGGAGGAAACCCATGCAGACACAGGGAGAACACACCACACTCCTCACAGACAGTCACCCGGAGCAGGACTTGAACCCACAACCTCCAGGTCCCTGGGCCTGTGTGACACTACCTGCTGCGCCACTGTGCCTAAACCAATTAGGTTGTTCATTAGGTTGATTACAGGGGACATATTACACCCCTATTCACTGAACTTTTAATGAAACATTTGTGACGTATTAGTGGCACAGCACAGCAGCCCCACTGTCATGGGGTTGTGGGTTCCCACTCTGGGTGACGGTCTGTGAGGAGTTTGCTGTGTCCTCCCCATGATCGCTAGGGTTTCCCCCCATGGTCCAAGAGCACAGGTCGGTAGGTGGATTGGCAACTCAAAAGTGTCCATAAGTATAGATGTGTGAGTGTGTGTTGCCCTGTGAAGGACTGGCGCCCCTCCAGGGTGTGTCCCTGCCTTGCGGCCAGTGATTCCAGGTAGGCTCCTGACCCACTGCAACCCTGAACTGGATAAGCGCTTACAGACAATGAGTGAAATCTGTGACATACTGTGGTCAAAATACCACAAGGATCTAACACAGAAGTGTACTTGCCTTACTCTGGTCAGAATGACTGGTTAGAGCTCTTTTTTTTCCCTTTAATGGGAGCAAACCATAGCTCTGCTCAGAACCAGAGCAGAATCTCTGTCTTTTAGCAAAAAAATAAAGAAATATTTATTTGTTCATTCTTGTTTTTTGCCTTTTTTTTAAATTCATTATTTCACTTATTCAGTGATTGTCTTGTTTGTTTTGCCTAATATTATGTTCTTAGTAAGTTTCTCTACAATGAACCATTCACATCAAACCACACAACTTTACTAATAACCCTGTGACTGTGTACAGAAATGATTAGAGTCAAATGGTCCACCAAGTAGTAAAAAAAAGTTTTAGTGAATATTTAATGCAGTAGGAAAGCCTAGTGAAAAAATATACAGTCAATAAAATGAAAAGAGCATATTTAGTGTTCAGGCCGATGTCTGAATACTGAACATTAGCACTTTGTGTGTGTGTGTGTGTGTGTGTGTGTGTGTGTGTGCTGGGACTGTGGTGTTGTTAGAGAAACCAAAGGAATGTGAGATTTTTCACCAAGGCATTTCTTCCCAGGCTTTAGAGAGAGCAAATCAATTTCCCTTCACATCACACCGTCTTAAATACCACTATATGGTTTCTGTGTTCAGTAGAGAATAATAAATACATCCTCTGATAAAAAAATTCTGTTCGTTAGGAAAAATAAAAACCTCACTATAAGTGAAAGCACTTATAGAAAAATTAACAGAACACACACACACACAATGTAGCAATTTTAAAATAATCAAGAAACTGCAAAACACTTGAAACTATATTTAAATAGGAGTACTATAGGAAATGTAACAAGTTACAACTCACATCTATTTAAATCATATTTGGACATTTTACTTGTATATAAAATGTATTAAGTTGTTTGTTGGAAAACAAATTATTAAATCAAATGACATTCATTTCAAACAGACCACGCTAACACAGCTGGTGTGTTTCCAATATTTAACATTTGAGCAGGGGCGGCACGGTGGCGCAGCAGGTAGGTGTCGCAGTCACACAGCTCCAGGGACCTGGAGGTTGTGGGTTCAATTCCCGCTCCGGGTGACTGTCTGTGAGGAGTGTGGTGTGTTCTCCCTGTGTCTGCGTGGGTTTCTTCCGGGTGCTCCGGTTTCCTCCCACAGTCCAAAACGTTGGTAGGTGGATTGGCGACTCAAAAAGTGTCCATAGGTGTGTGTGTGTGAATGAATGTGTGTGTGTTGCCCTGTGAAGGACTGGCGCCCCCTCCAGGGTGTATTCCCGCCTTGCGCCCAATGATTCCAGGTAGGCTCTGGACCCACTGCGACCCTGAATTGGATAAGGGTTACAGATAATGAATGAATATTTGAGCAGGGTTATTTGCAGAAATGTTCAGGTTTGCATTAAAATTGTTTTTGAACACTTCAGAATCTCATGAGTGAACATAACGGCAATGAAACCATGGTATGAAAATATTCCAGACTGATTTTTTCATGTGCATTTTGCAATAACCTTAGCACAGTATGTTTGGATGTCTTATCCAGGTTTTCGGTCTAGTGTCAAATTCTCTACCATCAACTTGATGTTGAATAAAAGAGATTTTTCTCAATAATAAATTACTTTGTGAACTTTTTTATGAAGTAACCGAAAATAACTTTGTTTAAGGGTGTTTACTACTGGTTGAAGTTTCCAATATTTATTTGGTTTCACTTTATGAACTTTTTAAAAAGAATTAATTGGAAATGAACATGGAAATAAGCAAAATCAAAAAGCCAACTGCTTGTTTATAAAATAAAATATGGTGCATGATGTATTTCTAAAAAAATAGTGATGAAATATTTCGGAGCCACACTGCTAACCCTGGGATGAAGTGGATTGTGTATGCCCCCTAAAGGAGATATGTATTATTTATTATTGCAGTTCCAAAATAATCGCCTTGTAGAAATAAAATGTACAGAAAAAAATAAATAAAATATACAAATAAATGCACATATGTGAACTGTACAGTTATAATCCAGCGGTCAGGAATCAGCCAGAGAAGCCAGCTCATGCAACAGCAGGGCAAAGGAAGGTCTGTCTTCAGGTTTCTATGAAAGAAAGTAGTATTCAGATTATGCATATATTTAATAGAATAAAAGATGCGTTAACTATCTGTTACCTCTTTCCAACACCAGTGCATCAGTTGGTAAACTGTTTCTGGACATAGACGAGGCTGCAGTAATCTCTGTCCTGCATTCAGAGACTCCACCACCTCCGCGTTACTGCGACACTCGTATGGCAGTCTTCCCTCACTGTACACCTCCCACATCAGCACACCTGAACCAGAGAAGAAACCAGAGGCTTTCTCAGAAGAAAGTTTCTGCAATCTGTTCCTCTTACTGAAAAAGAGAGCTACAAATATGTAATGTTTGATGCAATCCCCAATACATTGCAGAATTGAGTATAAGCATACTCTGTAAAGTAAGCTCTTTAAAGATCATGAGTTCCTGGTGAGAAACCCTGGCCATGCCAAAGCCATCAGTGGTGAGGAATCCTAAAGAACTAAACTGGTCTCTTCCTTCCCCACCATCACTCAGCATAACAATGTGGGCATGACTACTGACATTTAAAGTTCTCATCCTGGGATACTACTCCAGTGATTGTGAGCATTTTATAAAAGACAAAGAGGCACTTTAACTTTTAAGTTAGCAAAAGTTAGCTAGGTAGATTTTGGGAATTGACACTGACTGGGTTGGGATGGATGTTCGTCCAAACAAATAAATAAATATGCTTGGAATTTGTTTTGCTTTTTTCTATATTACACCGCAGAAGTGAATGTTTAGATGACATTTATGTTTTCTGTAATGTTTTTTTCTTTTTTTAATCTGAAGCCAGAGGCGATTGCTCTAAGACTGCAAGGGAAGCTCAGCTTCCCCTAAAATGTAAAAAATAAGTGATCAAATATATACTGTTGTGTGTACATATCATTGAATAAATATACACTACAACGCGCTCAGCATTTGTTCAGAATCAGCTTCTTATCACTGGTAAAGACGCGGCTTTCCTCTCAATCATTCCCGCAGCTTCACAGTGCTTTAAACAGTGAGGACGCTGAGCGTCCACAGAGTTCAATAGCGAAGCAGCGAAGTGCAGCGAAACGAGTCATTAGATAAATGCTGGGCTTTGTCCCACATTTAACATTTTAATTAAATTAAAAGTTATTTTACAATGCATTAACAAAATCCTAAAAATAATAATCAAGTTAATGTAGTGAGGTCAGAGATTCTTTACACCATTACAAAAAACGCTCTTTATTACAGGCCGAATATTACCAAACTGAAATGAAATAAACTGAAACAGTGCAGTATGGTAAACAACATCAAATCTCAGGAAGATAAAAAGTAAAATTTAGGCAAAACTGGATTTCATTTGCACTTTTATGAACTTAATTCAGGTTTAAAAGGAATACAAATTCTTGAAAAGAGATTTATTAAATAGCAACAAAATGGTGTAACATATGTGTGGAACACAAAAACAACATGTAAAACTCATTTCAGCCAACCCTTAATCCCACACCACCCCGAAGCCCTTTCTGAACTTTTGAATCCACTTTTTTCCCGAACCCCTTTTTAATCCACTGTATAACATCACTATTGTGTACTCACCGAATGACCACACATCTGACTTGCTGCTGAACCTGCTGTATTTGATCACCTCTAAAGATGACCACTTCACAGGGTATTTGGTCCCTTCAGAGCTGGTGTACTTGTCATCTAGGACAAACCTGCAGGGTGAAGAAATGTACATTCAGGGTGTCGGAGTAAAAAAGATATTTAGTGTGTAAAGACGAATAAGCTGAATAAAAGCCGCTTTCTTACCTAGTCATTCCAAAATCAGAAACTTTTACAACAAGATCTTCTGACACCAGGCAGTTTCTTGCAGCCTGAAAATGAGCGAGAATTTGGAAAAAAAGTTTACTCAGCATTCTTAAAATACAGGTTTAAAAATGTTAACTTCTGCTAATTATTCTTGCTTATTTCCAAATACTCGCCTTCGTGTTCAGCTTAGTAACTAAACAGCAGATTAGGTACTTGGTCTTGGTCCTTATTGTAAGTATATTTTGAGTTTACAGGTTTTTTGCTGTTTTGTAAAGCAGAGAGAATTAAACTACATTACTGTGCAAAAGTTTTAGGCCTCGGTGAAAAAAAAGATTTAATGGCCATTTATCTGAGCAGTTAATTTGCTCAAAAAACCAACAAACAGCGCATGTGCTGTTCTTTAATTCTTTTAATTTTACAGTGTTTTTGTTTTTGTATTTTTCATAATTATATCATTTTATATAAGCGCCATGCTTATTAGGAAAATGCAATATTTTAAATAATAATAATAGGTGCCTAAGGTTTTTACACAGTCCTGTAAACTATAGTTTATCTAAAAACAATGGTTTCAATTAAAGTTAAAAGTGTTTAAATATAAAAGCTAAAATTTACCAGATCCCTGTGAATGAAATTGGAGCTCTCCAGGTAAGCCATGGCCTCGCTCACATCCACACACATGCTCAGCAGAATCTCCTGAGTAAGAGAACCTCTACTGGTGCGCAGGTAATTCGCCAGGCAGCCGTTCTTTAGGTACTCGAAAACCAAACAAATGGGTGAGCGCTGAGTACATGCGCCATAGAGCTGCACCAGCTTTGGGTGGGACAGCTTCCTGTTGCATAAGAATTCAAAGCGAATTATCTCTCCTGTATGTACCTATATATTAAGAACACAAAACATGCCGACAGAAAACCCCTACTTCATAGCCAAACATTTGTAGATACTCATAGGTATCTCCATAAAAAACATGAATTGAAAAAGGATGCTCCATGCTATATGTCACCCGAAAGGTATATAAAATGCACCCCCCCCCCCACTCCACCCTCCCCCCATTTGGCTGTGAAGGAGTTGAAAGGCTCCTACTAGTATTTCATTAATCTTTTCATATCTTGTAGTCTGAATATCTTTAAATTCTTATGGCAATGTTCCAACATCTACAAAAAAAAAAGTTATTTTACAGAAAATATATTTTTATTATTTTAATGGTAGCTTTTGCTATTTAATGACAAATTAATATTGTATTATTATTTTTTATTATTATATACATATTTAGGAAAAACGACTCATCTGTAATTAAATATGTAGTTAATTATATAAAATATCCTATTTCCATTTTAAGAATAGTACATTTATTTTAGTAATTTTAAGGTAGATCTTATTAATTTCATTAATTTACATGAAACAATTTTTTCTAACAACTACAAATTCAAACTTGCAGACATTTTGCTTCTGGGGCCACATCCAATGAATGATATCCCAGTGAGTAAGAGCTCTTACATATCAGTGAATCTGACAAAAGTAAACTGTGTAAAGGCAAACTCAGGAAAACGATGCATTACTGTAGTCCAAGCAAGAAGTACTAGTAAGTTCTTTATAGTCGTAATATGCTGAGAACCTGTACATTTTTATAAAGAAATCATAAGCAGGGCCAGCCAGTGTTCATAGGAGAACATAGAACTTTCTTAGGGCAAATCTCTAAAAACAATGTCTTTGCTTTCATCGGTAACTTAATACAACCAAGACATATAGTGTCTACTGGAAGAAGTTCAATTATTTCAGTTAACTTTGTTCCATCACTGGAATGGTTAATGGCCTAACCACTGCAGTCAACACCAACACCTTAATTAGACTCGTGTGGCTCATGAGCTGTGCATTAACACACTTTAAGTGGTTAAATGCAAGTCTGAAACCAATGTTGTAAGCTGTATGTATTTGCAGCCATATTAACAACTGAGTGCGACTGTGGGCAGAGCCTTAACTTCTAACGAACATGTAGTGTAACACTGCAACTCAGTAAAAGGGAAATGTCATTTTCACTTGTGCACAGTTGCCATTTTAACACAAGAGTGGTTCTATAGGAAAGGATTTATTCAAATGCATGAAGCCACATGAATTTAATTGTAGTGTCTCCAAGATAATAATCTAATAAATCTAAAGCTTGTCATACAGACCTACATACATTATGTTACACGGTTACACATCGTTGCTGACCAATTAAAACATGTATCTCCCAAAATAGTATCTTTACAGGAGAAGTTAAAAACCATCTTAACTTTCAATGGAAGTGAATGTAGAAATATTTTATTCCAAGTAGTTTTTGGAGCATTTATATTGGTTCACTCACGAACCAATTCTCATTTTAATTAGACAGTGACGATACACAGTTTGTAGTTGTTTTACAATAGCAGTGAATTTTTGTTGATTATTTCATCTATATTTCTGTTAGTCCTTATTTTGGTTCTTATGCACTTCATGACCATACAACCTTTGTTTAAAGAACCACTTCAACACAACGAGCGCGTACTTGTCTGTTCTTTTTTTTTTTTTTTAATGACGACACCAGAATGGTAATGATAACTATAATATATTGATGATATAAGGCTGTTTAGCAGGCTAAATCTCAATGAGTGTGAATTTTGATGAAACAGACAAGACTTGGAACATGGAACGACCAAACTTTTGACCAACATCTAAGCGGACTGTACACATCACTGCACTGTATTTTATTTTCATCAAACTTCGACTTGGACTAAAGCTAATGTTAGTGAGATGAGGAAACTGTGAACTATAAAAGCTGTGGGAGAATAATTATGCACTTCCGACCTGCAGTAAATAACGGTGTGTGTATTTTTGTTCTGCTTCATCAAGCGCTGTGCAAAACTGAGGTAATAATGCTAAAGATATTAGCACATATTTTAGTGCAATAGTGTTAAAATGGCTCCCATTTACCGACATCGCTCTCAAGGACTTGGACTAGGGGTTCTGACCACAGACTCCTGAAATACTCTTTATTTCAGAAGAAATGTTCATATAACGCATATAAAATGTGTGTTTTAGGAAGAGTAGGGTGACCAGACGTCCTCTTTTACCCGGACATGTCCTCTTTTTTAGACGTAAAAAAATGTCCGAGCGGAATTTCACAAACGTCCGGGATTTTGTTTTTCTAGAGCTTACATAGAATTTCGAGAAGTTTCGTTCACAAACAAGTTCCGGCCTCCCCTACTCCGATTGGTTCGCTTGAGTGAGAAGTGGGCGTGGTGAAGTAGCCTAAAATCTTCTGATTGGACGGTCTGACTGTAGAGCTACCGTTATTGGTCGGTTACCTTCTCTGTATACATTTAATTGGTCAGTCTGACTACTGTAAGTAGTCGTCAACCCCCACCCCCCCGAGACGTGTCCTCTTTTTCACCATCTCAGATCTAGTCACCCTAAGGAAGAGTCATCACTTACATCATTACTCTAGCCTCCTCTTTAAACTCCTCCTCTGACATGGAGTTCTCACGGACAGTTTTTATGGCCACGTTTTTGCCGCACCAGGAGCCTTTCCAGACCAGACCAAACTGCCCACTGCCTAATTCTTCACCAAAAGTTATCTCCTCAGGTTCCAGCTCCCACGCTTCTAGAAGACAGATAATACAGAGGTAACAATATAGCAATATTCAAGTGACATTGTGATGGCTAAAGCTGCTTAAATTAGTCTGCAGTTTTCCTAATAATTGTTTCCTAATGACTTGTTAAGTCTACAAAAGCAGTTTGAAGCATTAGTTTGAATAACACGTGACTGTAATTCAAAATCAAACTTTCTCTCAGTCTTTTGTCATTTGATGCTAACTATCATAGTATTATAAATAAACAATAGTTTATTTTATTCAATGAAAATAACCTAAAACGAGCTAATTTTAAAATGGCAAAGAGGAAAGAAGGAAACATCACTGCATTTGTTATGAGTTCTGTCAAGGAATAAAGTATGTGCGTCAATTTGTTCTGTTGTCTGGAATAATACTGTATCCAAAAGTGTGTGATTTAGATGATTGTAGATGATTTAAAGGTAATGATCGATCATGAACATCCTTATCCCCATTTCACCCTCCTCTTCAACGGTCAGGACCACTTCAGGGTAGGTATGATCAGGGTATGTATCGTCCTCAGCACTGCAGTGGCACTGATGTGGTGGTGGTGTGTTATGGTGGTACAAGTGGATCAGAGACAGCAGGACTGCTGTGGGTTTTAAAGCGCTCAGTGTCACTGCTGGACAAAGAATAGTCCACCAACCAAAGCATCCAACATCAACAAATGTTGGCTGACGATTTGACAAATGTCACTGTAATGAGACGACCAGTGTCATTCACTTCACCTGTCAGTGTCTTAAATATTACGGCTGATTGTTGTATATTTACAACCTATTAAATGTTTGGTGACAACTGGCCTTCTTTTAAAATTTTTGTTTTTTTTTAATTCAACTATTCAATTAAGAAAAAACCCTACAAAAGCTATTTTTACAAAAATTATGAATATAACTTGCAACACAGAGTAACATATGAAGGCATATCTTTTGGTCCAAAACTGATTACCAAGCCGGTTAAAGAAACTGCAGCAAACAATAGCCGCTGTTTGACTCCTGACCTGATGCCATCTCTTCAATCCTGAGAGAAGTGCTTCTGTCTCGGGAGACACAGTGCCTCAGTCTTGTTATCAACCCTGCCATGGTGACAACACAACACATGCTCATTTATTTGTAGCTAATAACATAAAAAAGATGACATGTAAAACCACCCTATCACTTTTTGTAAAGTTTCTTAGAATGAGAGAAATATTTGAGTGGCACAGACTATTGAGCCTACATATTTTTTTTTTGGAAACTCTGAGTCATTCAGGTTATTATAGATCTTAAAAGGGAAATCCCACAGATTTTTCAAAATGTCAGTATAGTTACAGTGCTATGATGTAAACAAAGTAATTTAGAGTGACTTGTCATAAAATATGCCATTGCAAAGAAACACACTTAGTCAGAATCTTGTTCATAGGAAACACATCTGAAGAATTTTGTGCCAGTTAAAGCTCCATCACAGGATGCTGTTACTTTAAACAGTTCAATATGTTTTGCCTGAAGTGTGACATTTTACAATGAACTTGAAAAAACGTGGCCTAAAGCATAGCTATTTATAATTGAGAGGAAATATAAAAAACCCCAGTTCCTATCACCATCATTGCAAAAAAAAAATAGAAAATACTAAATAAAAGAAAATTAAAGAATGAATGAATGAAATTCCCCATTAATATTTAATCATATTACTTAAAAATGATTCATTTATAGCTGTCTATGTCTGATTATTATAGACCTTAATGTATTCTCCTAGCTGAGCATGATTATATACCAGTCAAGTATTTATAGTCTTTACAGAGTTGTTGACAGCTCACCTGCCGCATTGTGCTGGTGATAATGGATGAGCTCCGGGATGGTGCTGAACAAGTATTTCTCTGCCAGATAATACCTTGATTCTCCACTTTCCGTCTGTCTGATCTTGTAATGCTTGACCCTAGGGAACTTTTCCCCATTTGACCTGAAGGAAAATAATATTCAGCAACAGTATATTTTTTTTATTTTTATCACATTTCTAAGATTGTTGTTTTTCCTTTGTTTAGTTTTGTGCCTCCTACAGCCGTCATAACTCTTCCATCTTCTCAGTGTTAAAATTCTAAGTTACCACTCCAAGTATCAGCTTATCTAACATTACTAACGTTTACATAACCAAAAATAATATAATAATAACCAACACACACACACACACACACACACACACACACACACACCTCAGATGCCAGATTAACTGCATCTAAAAGGAGATACTTCTCAGAACATAGGCTGAACCTAATGGCTGGATAATGAAATGTAATGCCCTCATACACAGCACTGTGAATGCCTCTGGTCATATGCAGTGATGACTTGATTTTCTAAGTGAAAATAAGCTAACATATCTACAGGGAACTAATCAGAACATCTGTTTTTGAGCACATTAACAATGTATGTGCTCAGATTAGTATAATTACAAAAAGTGAAAAAGTTAAATTCAGGATAAGTAGCACAAAATGCAGAGATTTTATTTTCCCTTTCAATTAAAGTGGGCCCTAAGTTATGCATAATATCATAAATGAAAAGCTGATATCTGCTGTTTGCACAGTACTGTATTATGTTTGAATAATATGTAAAAGCTTTATATATGCTTTATACTACAGCTTGATATAAACAATGCAATTTACCCAGGTGCTTTGGTGAACACCGACACTGTGTAGACTCCTGTTTGTCGAGAGTCTCGCACCATGAAGGCTCCTTCCTTATTCTACAAGTGAAAGGATGAAAGGAAGAATTTCTAATTCAGAAATTGTCATAGACACCCGTAATAATCAGTGAATTACGCTACTTTATGATGCACACATTGTGGAAAAAGACATTCTAATATGCACACAGTTAGAAAATCACTATTGTAAAAGCATCAAATGTAATGGGACAGTCTGGAGCAGATATACATGACCAAAATGTCACCACGTTCGATGTCGAGTGTGAGCTAGAGGATTAAAAACTCTTCAACTTGTGCAAAAAACAATAATCAAAGATATAATCATATATATATATATATGAATAACTACTCCCCTCCACTAAGAGGGGAGAAAAGCCAATGAGGGGCAATAAAACTGTATGTTGCATTCTTCAAAAAAAAAAAAAAAAAACAAGCCAAAAGCCTGCCATACAGTCGTGACAGGAAGCTGTAAAGCCACAGGGGTTTAAAGAGTTTGGATCTAAGTTTGAAATCTTCATGCACAAGCTGCAGCAGCAAGCAGGTGCAAACAACTGCAGCTTTGCAGAGGAGCAAAAGCAGAGAAGCTCTCTCCACATCTTACATGTTCACCCCACAGTGCACTGCAAAGACCCTGAGCTGTGAAAACCAAGCTTGAATACAGTTTTACTCAGTGTCACATCAGACACTTTCTTTCAACCAAGTTTGTCAAGAAAAGACTCCACAACAGGAGTCTCATACATGGTTTATGTACAATTTCTGCAGAATTCACCTCCTTCATCAGTAGCTCCTCTGCCTCAGCCCGGGATATATCTTTGTTGTACCACCTGTATGAATGAGAATGTAAATTAAAGCACACTGACCAATAGAAATGCACCAAAAGCAAACATTCTGCATTAACTTGTGTTATTAGTTAAGAAGATGTTTCATTCTCAGATTTTGTTCTGATAACAATGATATGATTGTCAGTTGTGCAATATAAAGATGATATAACTCATACTGCATAGGCAAAAGGCTTACTCATATTTCTCAATGTTGTTCGTGAATTTCTCTGTAATATAGATGCAAGGAACAGACCCAACATTTCTGTAAGAGAGAATAAAGAACAAATATATGAGTGACGTACTGATAAATAGATACAAGATCTCATTACTGGATTAAAAAAAAAAGAATATTACGGTCCAAATTTACAAAAGCCCTTGTCAAACTACTGAGTTTACTGTCTCTCATCACAGTCTCATCTGCATTTATATGAATGAAAAGACTGATCACACACGTATCAAACAGCGAAGCCTTTTTATCGAAAAGAAAAACGGAATTAAAAGTATTTAAAAGTTATATAGATTTATCTAGTCTTTGCCTGTTATAATGACGAATGCTAAAATGATCTCCAAATTTTATTTGGAAAGAGGGAATGACTTTGATAGTTTTTAGACATAGTTACATTCTTGACTGTTGTATTTCTGTATATAGCAAAGTTGGATACAAATTGGTTTGATACAAAAAGGAATCAGCTGAAATATAACAGATGTTGCCAACAAAGCGTAAGTTTATTTCTCTATGGTGTTATTAACGATGGCGTTAAATTTCATGTTTACATAAATTAGTTAGAGTATGTTATTTAAACCATTCATTCATTCATTCATTCATTATCTGTAACCCTTATCCAGTTCAGGGTCGCGGTGGGTCCAGAGCCTACCTGGAATCCTTGGGCACAAGGCGGGAATACACCCTGGAGGGGGCGCCAGTCCTCCACAGGGCAACACAGACACAAACACTCATTCACTCACGCACTCACACCTACGGACACTTTTGAGTCGCCAATCAACCTACCAACGTGTGGTTTTTTTTTTTTTGGACTGTGGGAGGAAACCGGAGCACCCGGAGGAAACCCACGCGGACACAGGGAGAACACACCACACTCCTTAAACCTTAAATGACAAATTTCAAATAAAACCTCCACACACTTTTTTATTTCTTGCTTATTTCTGTTTTCATCCCCAATGATTTTCTCCAGCTGAGATTAATTTCATGCTGCTGATGCTGCTGATGATAATGATGATGTGGTAAAGCCCTGGATTAATCTAAGATTTTACATTGCAAATATGTTCATAGATCTTAACAGTCAAGTCTTAAATAATGTGGTCAAACATAAACATAAACCTTACACTTCCCCTGAGGTTTGCTGGCCTGCCATTTGCTAACCCATCCTTTTGTGCAGGAACGTTGCTCTTATAATTACAGCCCCATTCATATAAATGTAACAGGAGCACTGCGATGGTAACCTCCCTGTCTCACAAGTGATGCCAGTTTTGAAATGAGACTCAACAGTGACATTCTGTGAGGATGCATATTGGATAATAAAACATTTCTATATCCTAAGCCCTGTTGCCACCGGGACTCTGAAATGTATTGAGCATAAAAGAAGAAGCCATTCTACCAAACTGTCCCTGACTGAAGGTAAATTCGCTCATAGAACCCCAGTGTGTTCGAGGATACTACAGGCATGCTTCATATTCTAATGATCATTTCCCAAAAGGAAGAAAAATAGCTCAAAACAAATGCTTAGGTCCTGAGTAAGTTGGACTGTGTGCTGTGAAACATTCAGGATCTAACAGCAGAGGAGATATAGTGTGTATTATTAAGTACATTCAGGTCATTCTGGCTTTAAATAAAAAGCTAATGCTAATGGTGTAACCCGTGAGGTTGTTTTTGCTTATCATCTCACACGGACAGAAAACAGTTTATATTTAAGTGAGTGAGCAGTAAAAATACGTGTAGCATTATGCTTTTAAATATTGATTATTGCATTGTTACTTTGAGGTCTTACTTTGAGGACATGATGATTAATGTCTGACTGATTTATCAATTTCTGCTCGTGTCACACCTTCCTCTTTTTAATTCTCACTCTGAGAGAATAGGAATATTTCATTAATTGAATGTGCATCCTGGTGACTGAAAAGTTGAAACTTGCCTGGAGCTTCAGCAAATGTTACAATATTAGAAACCTTGCATTTCTCAGGACTTTGCTAAATGACATGGCACTCACAGGCTCTCCTATACTCATTATAGATTGTCTTTTCAGGAATAATAGTCTCGCTTGGCCCTGCTGGACCCCAGTGCTAATGCTTCTGCTCCATCTACACATGGACTTGTAAGACAGCATGCTTTCAAGCAGTTGGTACCTGCAGACGCAGGCACTTCTTTGCTAAGATAGGAATATCATCCACAAGTGCTCTCATTCAAAGACTGTCCCAGCCATCTTCAGGCTTAGAAAACACTGAAGTTTTTCTGGCCAGTCTATAACCAACCTCACGAGGGGGATGCTGTAGCTTCTCATGCCATAGCTTAATCTCCTCATGACACTGAGTGACATGATCAGTTCCACCTGTTTCTGGAAACTCCTCTGGATATATCCCTGGCTGTTTCAGGTGCACGTTTTGGTGCCTTGGAGGAGTACTAGCCTCCAGCATCTTCCCTAAGCATGTGTCTCACAACTCTAGTGTTTTCCACAGTGCAGGGCAATTCAAGAGTAGCGCTCACCCAACTTAGCCTAGATGTCCTGCCAACTCAGACTGATGCTTTGTGTGTTTTTTCCATAGAACTCCAACCAAGTTCACTATGATTCACCATTTCCCAGACTATATTTAAGAGATGACTACAGCTTATGCAGCTTCTGCCCCTGACATGCAGAATTCTAAAAAAAAAACTGGGCTATATATGCACTATAGGTCCTGAAAATGTAGGACTTGACCATATGCCTATTTTGGAGCCTCTGAGGCCTGTCACCAGGTGACGCCTCTGGCAGGATACTCATTGCAGTATAGCAGCATCTCTTTAATCACAGCCAAGTGAATAAAGGAAAGTGCCTAAGAAAGGGTGACCATCAAACCTCAACAACAACGACCAGTGGTTCTAATACTACATGATGAAGACCCTGGAGAAACCGGCTAATCAGTAGAATCCCTGCAGTTCATCATGTTGGTTTGAATGATGACATTATCTACGAGCTGCAGAGGGCCCAGTCACATCTGAACAAAACAGACAGCACAGTATGATCCAGTTCCATTGCTTTTAACACCACTCAACTACTTTACTCAGTGAAAAACTAAGAGAGATGCAAATGGACAACCCCACCATCAAGCGGATCATGAACTCTATGATGTTCAAGTCACAATGTGTGTGATGACAGACCTGTGTGTCATGCATGCTCTGCATACATGGTCCTGCTACCATTCGTATTTACACATTACACAGCTAACTTCAGGTACAATTCAGAGACTTGTCCATGTGGGATTCCTCCCACAGTCAAATAAATAAATAAATACACAAATAAACAAACTAAAAACATAGCTAGGTGGGTTGGCTAGTCAAAAGTGACCATAGGTGAGAGAGTGTGAGTGAATGAGTGAGTGTGTGGTGCCCTGTGGTAGACTGCTGCCTGGTACAGGGTGTTTCCCCGCCATGCGTCCACTAATTCCAGGTAATAGCAAGTCTGCTATTTTGGCATGACATGTAAAAGGAGGTAGTCTTTCATCCACGTCGGACCAGTACCAGAACCCGTACAAAATGATACACGAAAGTGCATATATGCAGAGGTACAATGCAACTGGTCGAATCCTGACAGTGAGGCCAGCTTAACGCATGTATCAGAGTCCCCTACTTGTAAGTGGAGTTTCTGTGGCTGAATCTAATTCCAGTAGGCTCTGGACCCACCGCTGGATAAGCTGGATAAGTGGTTACAAATAATTGAAAAATACCTCACTGTCCATTGTTTTATCATGGGAAAGAAGAGGTTGAAAAGATACCTGGGAAGTAGACTAGGACTATAGACTAAACTGGACTTAGGCCTAAGATTGTGTTCTAAATTGTAGGGTTTCTTTGAGTCTATGGGAAAGTATGTTGTTGCAGTGAGTGGCTTGAAGGCTTGATAGAGCAGGAATGCTGGACAGCTCTCATTATGTTAGTGTTTAGTGTGTTTGCTGTAGTGTATTTTTAACTAGTGTGATTTGTG
Source organism: Hoplias malabaricus (assembly GCF_029633855.1). NCBI lineage: Eukaryota > Metazoa > Chordata > Actinopteri > Characiformes > Erythrinidae > Hoplias > Hoplias malabaricus. The sequence continues at coordinate 3,850,384 of NC_089816.1, read as the reverse complement.
CTGCTGTAAACAATCACTTTACCTCAGGGATAATAAGACTATCCATCTATCCAAGGCTCTGTGCTGCACAGATTCATGACCCATGTAGTGTTGTCACAATGACCCATGATTCAGTTTTGCTGCCAACCCCAAACAAATAATGTAGATGTAGGGCCGTTGACTGTCTCAGACCCTCACAAAGCAGCAGGCGTGGCTACAAAAGTGAATTTCTTACTACGCAGAGGGGCTTTAGAGGAAATATATCTTCTTGTTCACACAGGGAGCATCTTTTCGATTTACTTTCTAGATCCAGAGAAAAGATGGGGAGTTAGACTTTGTTAGACCTTGCCTATACTGACCAATGCTGCCAAAAGTGACCATGTTAAAATCATCCTCCATACTTAGACATTAACAGCATCAGGCACCCTACAGTTTCTGGAATCTCATCTCTGAAACATTGGCCATGCATCACATCCCCAGGCATGGTATGAACCTTATAGTGCAATCACAGACTTTGTACTACAAATCCAACCACACAGCTGCGCAGAAACAAAACACAGTCAAATCACAAAAAACAAAGTAGTAATTACTTAACTCACAAGTACATATATGTATATATTTATAGAAATGAGCCAACAAAAGGTCTCCCAGGTAAAACCCAGAGCAAAATTAACTAAAAATTCAGCTAAAGCTCAGCAAAAACCTCAGCTATTTGTCAACTACAACAGAGTGACTATATGTCCTTATTTTCTTGGTCATGTCCTCTTTTTGGGACCTAAAAAATACATACAGCCAGGATTTCTAAATTGCCAAAAATGCCTGGAATTTTTCCTTCTGCAGTTTTTCTCTGTCCCAATTCTCAAAGCCCTAATGCTTTGTTTGAACTGTGCACTTTGGTGACATTTGATGTTACTGAATGTTAAAAAAGGGCACAAGGGTTCAAGTGTTCATTGTCGTGAGAGCAGAATTGGGACACACTTCGCCTCGTGCACAATCATATGTCTATCTCTTTTTCATTGCAGTGAGCAACAAAGCTGAGCTCAACATTACAGTGTTTTACTAGATTCTCAAACAGAATTATATTGAAAGTTAAGATAAATTCCCATAATCTCTTCTTCATATGTGACGACATGTCTCTGACCCACTAGCCTTTCTTCTCTATATTTTACTAAACTGAAAGTCACTCTGTCTGTCCGCATAACACACATGAACACATTGGACACATTTGACTGTTACCGACTTTCAGACGAGTAACTCACATCTGCACAGCTTCTTTTTTAACTGTAACGTTACATGTAAGCTGGTGAAATCTGCAGATTATTAAAACCAGAACACCAGAGAGCGAGGGGTTACTGAATATAAACAAAGATCTGACTGGATTTACAACGTATACAAAATATACAGCACCGTTTTATCAGATATTCGTATAGAAATGTAAGTATTTCTACATAAATGACTGGTTCCCTGTGAAGCACTTTTTTTTCCTCGTTTTTTTGCAAATGTAAATTTTAGTGATCTTGTCAGTTTCTGTCATTATCAGATGAGTTTTCTGCTTGAATGTTCTTTCAACAAAGTGATTCAGTTTTGTAATTCAGCATGAGCAGAAAATAACAGACTTTCCGTGTTCATGAATTCCTAGGAACTGACAAAATGTTGTTATTATTTTTTAGTGCCAACCGTTGAATGGAAAAGAATAAGATTATCAGCCTTAAAGGGCATTTGTTAGTTTCTTTGTTAAAGAGTATTTGTTGATGTATTCAAGTTCAATAATATAGTTGCATGGCTATGGATGCATTTGAAAACTGCCCTATACACATTGCCATGCCACCAATTACTTGAATTGTAATTGGTGTAATTTACACGCACACACATTGCTATGGTGCATAAAAACCCCTGAACCCAACCTTTCACTCAGTGCTGCCATTCTGCACCGTGTCCTCCTCTTGAAAACCAAATTATGGTCACCCTAGCTGAAACTTCACATAAAAACCAAGAAAAATGTCACCTAAAATCTCGGTTAATCCCTCGGCTACAACTCAGTTAAAACTAAACAAACACACAGCCAAAATCATCTGATAGATGAGATAAAATCCAGTTAAACATCAGCTTAATATCAGCTGAAACTACAAAAAAGGGAGTGAAAACTGACCGAAAACTTGGCTAAAAACATATGTTTACTCATCCTTTCAAAATATATATATAGCTTCTCAGCTTTTTCTGCAACTGAGGCACCAAAATATGCCTCAGCACAGATCAAAGAGAGAGATCACTTCCAAGTTATTTGTGATCACACCTGTTTTCTTTTTAACTATTTCAGAAACAAGAAACCTGTTTGATTTTACCTTTTTTATTGAATAAAGGGTTTTTAGTAGCCAACACCCAACTATTCCTTATTCATTCATTCATCATCTGTAACCCTTATCCAGTTCAGGGTCGCGGTGGGTCCAGAGCCTACCTGGAATCATTGGGCGCAAGGCGGGAATACACCCTGGAGGGGGCGCCAGTCCTTCACAGGGCAACACACACACATTCACTCACACACTCACACCTACAGACACTTTTGAGTCGACAATCCACCTACCAACGTGTGTTTTTGGACTGTGGGAGGAAACCGGAGCACCCGGAGGAAACCCACGCAGACACAGGGAGAACACCCCAACTCCTCACAGACAGTCACCCGGAGGAAACCCACACAGACACAGAGAGAACACACCACACTCCTCACAGACAGTCACCCAGAGGAAACCCACGCAGACACAGGGAGAACACACCAACTCCTAACAGACAGTCACCCGGAGGAAACCCACGCAGACACAGAGAGAACACACCACACTCCTCACAGACAGTCACCCGGAGCGGTGTGACTGGAGCTGTGTGACTGCGACACTACCGTGCCGCCCAACTATTCTTCAGTTAAACATATTTAATAACTTTAATGGTTGCACAGTAAATATGTATCATTCAAAACATTGGCAATAAATATAGGGGTCTGATTTGGATTAGTAAGTCTGCATGTTTGTACGCTGTTGGTTTAGAGCTATGTAGATCTATTAAGGGCCTTTTAGAATCATTTCCCAGAAAAATAGAATGATGGGATCTGAATATTTACCCGTCTTTATCCCTCACCGTCCACCAGTTAGGTTGTGAACTGTCAATGACTATGTACTCCTCGTCTTTATGGAGGGGAATGTCTGTGTCTTCTGAAGGAGTGAAGTTCTTCAAAGCCACAACAATCCTCTCCTCTGGGCTTGAGAACCGCCGCTGCACACCAGAATTAAAGCTCATAAATCTCATACGGGAGAGGATCTCCATACGATTTAAACACTAATTTGAACATAGAATATTACAGATATTACTGTAATATTAATATATACTAATATTGAAGGAGCTCTACAGACATAGGTGCATATTGACTGCACTCTTCATTGCATTAAAAAAACCTCTAAAATAATGTCTACAATAGTTTACTGTCTACAATAGTAATTTTACTTAAAGGAAGAGTGTCACAGTTATTCACCTTTCCTCAAATAACGAAAGCTTTGACATAGAACAATCATGTGAAAGAAGAATTTTGACCGACCTGAGGATCTGGTGTTGGAGGGAGTGGTTTTTTAGATGCTACAGAGAGAGAGAGAGAGAGAGAGAGAGAGAGAGTTGTTTTCACAGAACATCCGCTATTTCTGAAAATAAGCAATGGTATTTTTTTAAATTATGCGGTTATTATTTATTTATTGACTAAGAAGAGCCAGGGAGGGCACTGAGGACCTGACATTAATATATTCTAGACAAATTGGTCCCATGTCACAGTATGCCTGCTCTCAGCATGGCACAGAAATTTTTCACAAGCCCAAACAACCAGACTGAGAGCATTCAGACTTGCATCCACATTCTGGGACCCAGTCATCTGGTTGGTAAACAAGAAATGATAAATTGTGGATCCTGAAAAAGAGAACAAGCTAATATGGAGAGTAACCAATTGCTTTCTGGATGATCATTTTGAAGGAGAACTTTTTAAAATTTACTTCAGACATGCCCACGCAGTCCAGTTTTGAGTATGAAAAAAAAATAAAATCAACAAACCAGCAAACAAAAATAAATGCATGTGGAGATTTAGTGAAGGTAATGTTAGTACCAGTTCCAATGGGGTAGTAATTACTGCAGCCAGTCGCCAACTTTTCTGTCTGATGGCAACACCTCCATCTTCCTTCAATCCAGAAATCAGGATGGTATTTTGAAGACAGGAGGTTGTCTTTTGTCTCTAAAAGAAGCAAAGCAAAAGACATGGTCAGAAAAACAAGAACAAAGTAAAGCATTAAAATACAGACCATGTGTTTGACTTTGTGTGTCTGTTTGGTTACAGCTGCTCACCCTCTTTAATAGCTCTGACCCATTTCAGCCTGCTGTCATTGTCTGGTGCAAACATGTAAAGATAGTAGTTATCATAGACAACCTGGAAACACAGCAAAAAGCAATGGTTTACACCCAGAAATGTGAACATATATATAATTTCCTGAGGGATTAGCTACTACGGTCCCTCCAAATAATTAAAACTGCAGACATATACCCCCTCTAATAATGATTACTGGTCTTAGTCATTTAGGGACAGGATATTCTTTTTCTAAAACCTCTTTTAATTAAGTGTATAATGATCCTATAGTAAATATAACTTATTATTAACTTGGCACTAGAAATGCATTATAAAAAATGGCGCATGACTGGAATTGTTATAAATTAATAAGATATATTCCATAAGATAACAGGCCAGCTTTTCTTAAAGGCCATTTCTGCCATTTCATTTGGGATCTATAAATGTTATCTCATTTTAAAAAGCAGATCATTTATATTCTTGTATTACGAAATTAGATCATTGCTTTTCTTTCATTAATTACCTTTTCATATTTCAGAAAGCTTTGTTCTGTTTGTCATTTCTGTCCCAGAACCTGATTTTTGTTTTACTCAAAAGCTCAAGCTCTGGTTTACATTCCTCTCACCTGGAAAGGATACTTGAATTCACAGGGAATCGGGACATCGCTGCGCACAATCTCCACACATTTGATGCGCGAAAGCTCAATGCAGCCTTTCGTAATGGGCTTTTTCTGAGGCAAAGTCAAAGAGATCACATCACTGAAATGTTCTAGGCATTAGAATGATACACCTCACATTTGCTTTGTTATAGTTTTCAACTTGTAATGGGAAAATGTCAGGGGAGCATTTTGTAATATTGAAGTCAAAGCTTCCTGATTTTTTGCTGTAAATAAATATATAAAAATGTAAAAATGAATGTTCTTATTTATTACATATATTGTAACATAATTTATATATATTTAAATTAAATGTACATTTTATCTGTAATAAATAAGCTATATTCATTTTGAGCACTTAACACTCAATATAAGGAATATATATCCTTTTCTAGCAAGTAAGCCACAAAATCCTACAAAACAAGCATTTTCAGTAAAGTATAATTACAGGAAAACTCAAAACCATTGCTGTACGTTATTGAAAATAGACTGTATTCTGTCTGTTTATTATTACGTTATTATAGATTTCTATTGGTCAATTCACCATGAAATATTCACACAAAAGATCAATGCTGTGAAGAAGTTATATATATATATAGGGCATGCAATTAGAGATACAAATAAAGAAGAAACATTTGCTCAATACAGGTTTTATTTTTTCCATTAAATGCTTCCACATCTTATTCAACGTTAAAGCATATTCTACTATATTTTGTCCGTATTTTTCAATGAGAATTATTTCACAGTAGCATTTAGAGAACAGCTGTGTCGTTGTGTTGTATACTCACCCCAGGGCGCCGTTCAGAATAGGACAGTTCCTCAGTGTTTAGCACAAAAAATCTTTCTTTATAATTGCACGGTGAGGTTCTCCTCTTCTGTTGAGATTTCTTGAATAACGTACCCTTCAGAATAACGCGTGGGTACATGTTAAGGTCCATGTGTTTGAGGATGACTCCTAAGGCATAGTGCTGCTCACTGTAAAGTGTGTGTAAGTGTGAGTTAGTGAGTTGCTGTATTACAGGGATCATCTCTATAGACTACTGAAGCATCATGATGTACACGGTTCCGGAGACGCTGCATTAGGTAAACCACTTCCTTACACACACACACACACACACACACACACACACACACACACACACACACATAGAGAAAGAGAGGGAGAGTTTCAGAAAAAAAAGTTAAACCTTTCTCTGAAATAATAAAATTAACAGTCATTATGAAAGTGAAAATCCTCTCAAATTATAAAAGAAAAACAAATAAAACTAATATCTTTTAATCCATCTCAAAAAGTAATGAATTAGTATTGGATCTCTGTCTATATCACTTTTTGTAAACAGTTCTACAACTTAAAAAATGTGGTATTGAAATAAATCTATTAAAAACTCCACAAAATTTGGGAAACTGTGCACAATGTAAATAAAAAAAAAAATTCAATGATGTGCAAATCATTCAAACCTTACTTATAACTGGGAATATTACAAAGACATTTCAAATGATTAAACAAATTTTTTTCTTTGAACCACAAGACACTTTGTTCTTTGTTTCGGTCCATCATCATAAATGAGCTCGGGCACAGTAGACGCAGTGGCATGTTTTATTGTATGTATGTGTATATATATATATATATATTTTTTTTTTTTTTACACGACAGTGTGTCACATCTGCTGCCAATAATCCTCCACACCAACAGAGGTCGCTCTCACCAGAATTTTAGAATTGGTCACATGATTCCTGTGTCTGCCATTTTGTATAAAAGCCCTTTGTCTCGCAGGCTTCATTGCGAAGTCTTGTTTGGTGTTTTCACTGCAATTCTGAGCACTTTTGTACTGTCCTTGCTTTTGTGTGTATTAACCCCTGGTTTGTTCTATCAGGTTACTGTTTTCTGGTTTCTGGATTGTGTCTTTTGGATTGCATGCTTTGTACATAGAGCGGATGTCATGGTTTTGACATGGTTTGTTGTTGCTGTTGACTTTGTGATTAAACCTGCACTTGATTCTAACTCCTATTTGGAAGTCCCTCATTACAGGAGACTTCACCAAAAGATGGAATCAGCAGGTTTAGAAGAAAGAATGGCCTGCCATGAACAAAGAATGGATGACTTGCTGTGTCTCATGCAAGAAGTTCTACTTCGCATGGCTCCTCCACTCCCTGAATCTCAGGAACAACCAGCAGCAGAAATTTCAATTTTCTACAGCTGAGAATCAACCCTTAGCCATATCCCCACCAGTTAACATCGCTCTACCAGAAAGGTATGATGGGTCTCAGGATAAATGTAAGGGTTTTCTGATGCAGTGCAGCCTGTATGTTGAACACCACCCAGAACTATTTTGTTCTGAAATGGACAGAATTCACTTTTTAATTTCTCTGCTTACTGGAGGAAAGTAAGCAGCCAAGGATCTGCCAAGGATTGGGCTACGGCTTATGTCACAGAATAGTGACATAATCAAATCTGAGACCCGGTTTTACTCTCTGCTTAAAGAAGTTTTGATCATCCCAAGGCTGGTGGTGATGTGGGTACCCAGCTCTGTGAAATAAAGCAGGAGGACTGCTCTGTTGCTGAATATGCTAGAGAATTTAGAATGTTAGCTGCAGGGAGTGGTTGGAGTGAACCAGCACTTCTGACTGTTTTTCAGAGAGGTTTAATACTAGAGTTGCAGGTAGAAATGGCCGTTCGTGGAAATGCTATGAATCTGGATGAGTTTATTCGATCTGCAATTGCCTTGGATAATTTATTGGAGAAGAAACTTAGTGACTTCATACAGATCTGTGGGTTTAACTCCTGAACACACATCTACTAACTAAAAACCCATGGAATTGGGGAGAGCCCAGATATCTGAAAATGAAAGGCAAAGACAATATAGAGAGCACCTATGTTTTTATTGTGGGGGATCTGGTCACATGCGTATCTCCTGCCCAAAACGTCCTAGCCATGTTGGAGGTGAGTTCTCTAATGCAACCTGACATCAATAAAAGTACAGTTGGTTCAGAGTCTATTTTTGATTCAGCATTGATTGACTTCGGAGCTGCCGGTAACTTCATTGATAGAGGCAAGGCTAAGAGGACAAGGATTCCCCTGATCAAGACGATGCACCACTTGTCCCTGCGTGACTGAATACACAGCTAAACTGAGCATGAGAGTAGGCCTTCTGCACGAGGAGTCTATTACATTTTTTGTCATTAAAGCACCTAAACATGCTATCATACTTGGGTTTCCATGCCTGAGTAAACACCAACCCACCATTACATGGGGTAGTTGTGACATTAACAAGTGGGGAAAGAACCGCTTTGGTTCATGTCTAAGTATTCCTCTAAGAGCCACTGACGTGGAGAGTCCAGAATGCCAGGTGTTGGAAAATATTCCTTCTTGTTATGATTAATTTTCTGAAATATTTTCTAAAAAGGCAGCTAGTCAATTGCCACCCCACAGACCATGGGACTGTGCAATTGATCTTCTGCCAGGATCTACGCCTCCCAGAAGTAGGATTTATCCTTTATCTAAGCCTGAATCAGAGGCCCTAGAGACTTGTATAGGTAAAGCCTTAAAACTAGGATATATTCGTTCATCAAACTCTCCAGCCGCAGCGAGCTTCTTCTTTATGGGAAAAAAAAAAGATGGAGGACTACATCCTTGTATTGATTATCGGGGGCCTAATGCTATTACTGTCAAGTATAGATACCCTTTACCACTAGTACCAGCTGCTCTGGAACAATTGAGAGGGGCCACAATATTTATTAAATTAGACTTAAGAAGTGCTTACAATCTAATTCGCATTAGAGAAGGCGATGAATGGAAAACAGCATTTGTAACTACTAGAGGTTATTATGAGGTATACTGTGATGCTCTATGGTTTGGCTGTATCACCTTCTGCGTTCCAGGCTTTCATTAATGCGGTATTCTGAGATATGATTGGTCGTTGGGTAATAGTTAACATTGATGATATTCTAGTGTATTTTAGGTCGTTGCAGGAACATGAAATCCATGTGAAACAGGTACTGCAACGGTTTTTGCAACATCACCTTTATGTTAAAGTAGAAAAATGTGGATTCCATCTGAAACAAGTTGCATTTTTGGGATATATCATAGATAAAGAAGGGGTACGGATGACTAATAAGGGGAAAGCTGTTTTAAATTGGCCCAAACCTAGTAATGTTAAGGGATTACAGAGGTTCCTAGGCTTTGCCAATTTCTATCGCCGGTTTATTAGGGGTTTTAGCTCTATCGCGGCACCTCTAACATCCTTACTACGAGGCAAACAAAGGGTCATGAATTGGAATGAGGAAGCTTCTAAAGCGTTTGATACATTTAAGACTCTATTCTTGTCTGCTCCAATTTTAAAGCATCCTAGTCCAGAGCATCCATTTGTCGTAGATGTCAGTTCTTTCTCAATGTTCGGGTTCACCTCCTAAGCTTCACCCATGGGCGTTTTTCATGCAAATTGAGTAAAGATGAACACAATTATGATGTGAGAAATAGGGAGTTGCTGGCTATGAAGTTAGCATTTTAGGAATGGCGCCATTGGCTCGAGGGTGCACAGCATCCTTTTCTAGTTCTAACTGATCATCGCAACCTAGAATATCTCAAGGTAGTTAAACACTTGAATCCCAGACAAGCACGATGGGCACTGTTCTTTACAAGATTTAACTTTACCATAACATATCGCCCAGAATCCAAAAATATCAAAGCTGATGCTTTATCAAGAATGTGGCCTGGTACACTAGACAGAGAGAGAGCTGAAACCATCCTCGAACCAAAATGCATCCTAGCACCTATCAGATGGGAATTTATGGAAGAAATCAGGAAGGAAAGAGAAGCTGAACCAACCTCACCAAACTGTCCTAGTAATCAGGAGTATGTACCCACTAACCTGATGAAACGAATACTAGAATTAATCCATTGTACCCCTAGTTCTGGACATCCAGGTATTAATAGGACTGCCATTTTAGTAAAGAACAAGTTTTGGTGGAAGGGGTTAAATGGGGATGTGGCAGCCTTTGTTAAGAATTGTAATATGTGTGCTAAATCTAAGAATCCTAGACAACTTCCTGAAGGTCTCTTGGAACCTTTACCAATCCCTCAGAGACCCTGATCCCATTTAGATGTTGACTTTATCACAGATCTACCTAACTCTCTTGCAGTGGCGATTGCTGTAAGACTGCAAGGGAAGCTCAGCTTCCCCTAAAATGTAAAAAAATAATTGATCAAGTATATACTGTTGTGTGTACATGTCATTGAATAAATATGCACTACAACGCGCTCAACCTTTGTTCAGATTCAGCTTCTTATCACTGGTAAAGACCCGGCTTTCCTCTCAATCATTCCCGTAGTTTTACAGTGCTTTAAACAGTGAGGATGCTGAGCGTCCACAGAGTTCAATAGCGAAGCAGTGAAGTGCAGCGAAACGATATGAGTCATTGGATAAATGCTGGGCTTTGTCCCGCCCATTGGACGCTCAGTGTCTCTGGGGGTCTATGGGGCAGTGGGCTGGCCTTGGCTGGCCCGGACGCTCAGCTTCTGCATGATGATTGGAAGATCTGTCTGAGGCTGAATCCCTTTTTGACTGACAGCGAAATGAGCGAATCAGCGACCCTTTGGTGTAAAGATCCGTGGGAGCACAGGCGGACACACTTCACAAGGGCCAAGGCCGTTTAAGCAACCTAGCTCTGCTGGCCATTGAGAGGACACTAGTCAAGTCCCTGGAAAAGACGCCTTGTTGGTACGACAGGGTCAAAGATCATTTTCTTAAAAAGGAACGGAGGGTAGAACGTATAAATAAACCGACACATTTTATAGGCCGAAATTGAGCTTCCCCTCCTTGATAGACCAGCATCCGCCACTGTTCTCTTGGTAATACCACCATCTTTGTAATTATTGACAGATTCTCTAAGGCCTGTAGGCTGGTCGCTATAAATAAATTGCCTTCAGCACTGGAAACAGCTGAGTTATTATTTCAAAATGTATTCAGGTTTTAAGGTATCCCGGAAGACATAGTTTCTGACAGAGGACCTCAATTTATTTCTCAAGTCTGGAAAGAATTTTGTAAGTTGTTAAATATTAATATAAGTCTAACCTCTGGATATCACCCTCAGTCTAATGGGCAAACAGAACGGCTTAATCAGGAAATTGGTTGCTTCCTGCGCTCATATTTTAGCAGATATCAGGTTGATTGGGCTTGGGTTGAATATGCTCAAAATTCTTTGGTCAGTTCTTCTACTGGTCTTACACCTTTTCACTGTATTCTTGGCTTTCAACCTCCAATCTTTCCCTGGTCAGGAGAACCATCTATGGCACCTGCGGTTGATGAATGGCTGAGGAGGAGTGAAAAAACTTGGGAAGAGGCTCATGTTCATTTACAGAGAGCTGTTAGGAGGCAGAGTCTACAGGCAAATCGGCACAGACAAGACGTGCAGCAATTTGAACCTGGGCAAATGGTCTGGTTATCCACTAGGGATTTGTGACTTAAACAGCTATGCAGAAAACATTGTCCCAGGTATATTGGGATTATCAGACAGATAACACCAGTGTCATATAGACTAGAATTGCCGAGGTCCTATCGTATCAAGCCTACCTTTCATGTTTCATTATTAAAACCTGTATCTGCCTCTTCCCAGGTGTAGACAGAGGTGGCAGAACCCCCTCCTCCTCTTGAAGTAGATGAACCTCCTGTGTATATTGTTCATGCACTACTATACTCCCGGCGCCATGCTGTACGACTGTATTATCTGGTGGACTGGGAAGGTTATGGACCCAAGAAACTTTCATGGGTTCCATCAGATGACATCTTGGACCCCTCTTTGATCATGGATTTCCACTGTGATCAACCAGACAGACCTGCCGCTAAGCAGAGAATTTTTTTTTTAGGCGTCAGGAGCCACCCCTTAGAGGGGGGTTCTGTTACATCTGCTGCCAATAATCCTCCACACCAACAGATGTCGCTCTTAGAACTGGTCACATGATTCCTGTGTCTGCCATTTTGTAAAATGCCCTTTGACTTGCAGGCTTCATTGCAAAGTCTTGTTTGGTGTTTTCACTATTATTCTGAGCACTTTTGTACTGGCCTTGCTTTTGTGTGTATTAACCCCTGTTTGTTCTATCAGGTTACTGGTTTCTGGATTGTGTCTTTTGGATTGCATGCTTTGTACATTGAGCGGATCTCACGGTTTTGTCCTGGTTTGTTGTTGCTGTTGACTTTGTGATTAAACCTGCACTTGATTCTAACTCCTGTTTGGAAGTCCCTCATTACACAGAGATATCCAGAAGAGGTTCATGTACTGAATGGCTTTAATGTAGTGTTGTCTGAGGGTCTGAGAAGAATAATCCAAAGTTTCTTTGCTATTTTACATTAAGAAATATGATTAAATTGTTTTGGCAGCACAGTCTTTCATGGAACAGTGTATTTTCTTCATGTTTCCTGATGTTTTACCAGGAAATGCATTTCAGTGTAATGTTCTGCCACTGAATGTAAAAAAAAAAGTGAAGCAAACATCCTGAAAGAAACATTATGTGGTGTAACTAACTAATTTATAACAAGTTGAATCCCTGGTGATGCCACAGCTGTCTGTAACCTGCGATCAGAATCTGCAATCGCTGGTAACGCCACTGCAAATCCGTAACCTGAGATTATTGTCTTTTTTTTTCCTCTGGGGTGTATAGGATGGACTTTGCTTTTCCCTCAACACACAACTTAATACAAAATGCTAGCCAATACACTCATTTTTAGCTAACATAAGAGTTCTGCGGTTAGTTTTCTCATTCAAGTGTGTTAAGTATTAATGATACTGACAGACATAACCCTAACCGCTTTCATCATCTCAACTTGTTATCATTGTTTATTTGGGAGAGATGTAATGGTGAATTTGGAGATGGCTAATTTTGAGAGAAAACTGGATACAAAGTGTCAGGTGTTATTATCCCAAACTGCCAAATCGATGTTCTGGCCTAAATTCAGAAAATGGTGTGTCTAATGCTGTAGATTGTGTTCTCAGTTATGAGATGTATTACAAAAATGGTAAGAAATGTTACAATTGTTAAAAACAGACAATGTAACTATGGATGGATCTTAAATGGCTCCAGGTTCCCTTTGTACTTAGCGTTGTGATCAATATTTGGTTTCTATACCCAAATAATGCAATCTTTTGCCAGTGTTAGTTATTATATAAGTGTATATTATAGTATTGTGTTTTAAATTATTTATTTCTAGTATGAGAGAGACATGAGGAACATGACATAAAGTCCCACCCAGCCATTTATCAAAAATGTTGATGGTATGTTCATCAAATTTAGAATCTATTTAAAAAAAAAAAACATGAAGAATGTTTAGATGTAATTGTATATCTCAGCCTTCATTCAGACAGTCATTCATTCATTATCTGTAACCCTTATCCAGTTCAGGGTCGCGGTGGGTCCAGAGCCTACCTGGAATCACTGGGCGCAAGGCAAGAACACACCCTGAAGGGGGCGCCAGTCACACACACACGGACACACCAATCCACCTACCAGCGTGTGTATCTGGACCGTTGGAGGAAATCGGAGCACCCGGAGGAAACCCACGCAGACACAGAGAGAACACACCACACTCCTCAAAGACAGTCACCCGGAGGAAACCCACGCAGACACAGAGAGAACACACCACACTCCTCACAAACAGTCACCTGGAGGAAACCCACGCAGACACAGAGAGAACACACCACACTCCTCACAAACAGTCACCCGGAGGAAACCCACGCAGACACAGAGAGAACACACCACATTCCTCACAGACAGTCACCTTACCCCTCCACCACAAGTTGACAAGATTGATACCTTAAGTTTATAATATAAGAAACCCTCCCTGTCTGAATATGCCAGTTTAGTGTCGTGGAACACTTAATGCTTGGCCATGTGTTGACTGATTATTTAGTTCATGATTCAACTTCTGTCATGTAGATTCACAGGATACAATTAATGATCACCAAAATTATCTATCCAGAGGAAGTTGAACTTCAGTGTGCCCACAAGGCTCCATGTACTCCACGGCTTATGGACAATAAACGAAATAAATTTGTACAATAAACTAAAGCTGTATGCATTGCAGCCAGTGGCTGAACTGAAGTGTTCAATATAACATTCTGTTCATATCATTGACTTCCTCTTTCACATCTCACTCTATGGCACACAGACTGGGAGTCTGTCTGTCTAAATATTATAATAGATACTAATCCAAACAGTTTTTCTCTAAATATTCTTTTACTCTCTGAATGATTCTGATTTTAAGAATTTGATTCTAAGAATTCTGACCTTATTCTAAGATATATATATCAGGTGCGGATGCTGGTCTTTCAAGGAGGGGAAGCTCAATTTCGGCCTACATCATAAAATGTGTCGGTTTATTTATACGTAAATTCTACCCTCCGTTCCTTTTCAAGAAAATGATCTGTGCCCCTGTCGTACCAACAAGGCGTCTTTTCCAGGGACTTGACTAGTGTCCTCTCAATGTCCAGCAGAGCTAGGCTTAAACGGCCTCGGCCCATGTGAAGTGTGTCCGCCTGTGAGTGCTTTGTGACGGTGGAGGGGCTCAGCAGCACCCGCTGGTCAGAAACTGCGATAGAAGTCAGAAAGAGTGATAGAAGTCAGTCTCCAAACACAAGCAGCTACAAAAAAAACAACACAAAAATAGAAGCTCGATTTATCGCTAGTCGTTTTTAACAAAGAAAATGCCGCTAAGAGGTTTAAGAAAGTCTGGATCAACTCAGAACAGAATTAAAATTTAATGCTCCCACAGATCTTTAAACCAAAGGATCGCTGATTCGTTCATTTCGCTGTCAATCAAAAAGGGATTCAGCCTCAGACAGATCATCCAATCATCATGCAGAAGCTGAGCGTCCGGGCCAGCCGAGGCCAGCCCACTGCCCCATAGACCCCCAGAGACGCTGAGCGTCCGATGGGCGGGACAAAGCCCAGCATTTATCCAATGACTCGTCTCGTTTCGCTGCACTTCGCTGCTTCGCTATTGAACTCTGTGGACGCTCAGTGTGCACCGTGAAGCTGCGGGAATGATTGAGAGGAAAGCCGCGTCTTTACCAGTGATAAGAAGCTGATTCTGAACAAAAGTTGAGCGCGTTGTAGTGCATATTTATTCAATGACATGTACACACAACAGTATATATTTGATCGCTTATTTTTTTAATTTTAGGGGAAGCTGAGCTTCCCTTGCAGTCTTAGAGCAATCGCCACTGATATATATATATATATACTTTTTTTTCCAATGCTGTGGCCTTAAAACTCCATCATAAATCTGACGGTACACGGCTTTTTTTCTGGAAAGGTTGCAGTGTATAATGCAGAGGTCGTTATTTCATGCATTTACTAGTGCACTACATAGAAAGTATAGAGCGATTTGGGATACGACCTTAGTGTTTGAACCCGCCTTCAAATGACGTAACCCAATGATGTGTTTGGTTCTGGGCTCGTTACGTCCAATCAAAAGCATTTTTACACACCAGGCTCCTGTGAGCCGAAGGTTCGCTTTTGTGTTTTTTGAGAATTTGTACAAATAGCTTTAGAAATAATAAACATTCTCAACATTCCGCGGTGATCTGGTAGGTGTACTTTTCAGACTGAACCACCGAGGCGGATATATCCGTGTAGCTCGGGTTTCTGAATCGAATTTCAACGAGAAACGTAGGCGCTTTTTAGCTTTAGCGCTAACGTTAAGGTAGTCGTTTTATATTTGAAGATAAAACGTCTCCGAATCTGCAAGGTAAGGTAAATCGTGGTTTATTATTGAATTTTAATATTTGTGTAAACGAACAAAGTAAACAATTAAAAAACTATTTTGATAAAATATTTAATTATTTTTTTAAATATAATCGTGTATGACGTAAAACTTTTTTCTAGGAATAAGCTCGCCGCAGCTTTATTTAACACCATTAAATGAAGAGCAATACAGTTAAAGTGGCTACTCGTTACTACCCGAATCCAGGCTTTTTTATCAGTCCATTAACAATCAATTAACGTTTATGTAAAGATGTCGTTGCCATGACTTTTAAACAGCAGTATCCCAAAGCTAATCTCATACGGGAGAAGTGAGAGTCAGGGTTTCTTTCGTCATAAAACCTAAGGAATCAGCATCAGTTTGCAGAGGAGGGCTTTCAAGCTGCAGGGGGAAAGAGGTGGGGACTAACTTCATATTCATAGATTTGCACGTACTGAATGAAGGCCAAGGTGTATTTCCATCTAAGCCACTTTAAGGCTTTAGATGATTTTTGTTTTCTTGGACATAACTTATAAATCTGTCATTTTGATGAACGGGGGTGAGTTTTTATGGGTTTAATTAATTGAAAAGCAGTGTAGCTGAGCTTTGTATAAAGCAAAATGCAAGATTAAAGAACATGAACTAAAAGATCTGAATGAATGACAAAAGTAAAATCAATTTGGAGGACAACTAAAAAAGCCATTCTTTATTTCTTATCTTTTTTTGTAATAATTTTATTAATATTTTCTGTGACTTTAATTAACATATGCTAAAATTTACAGTGGCCCCCCGAGTCACATCACAACAACATTTACAAAGCAAACAAAAGCTCAGAACACAACAGCATTAAGGAGAGCACAAGTACATTTCCAAAACACTGCATTGGAGAATAGCTCACGGCTGCTAGGGGCACTGGATATGTTGACTTCTTGTGATTGCACCAAAAGCCTTAGTAACGCATGAAACGAGAAGTGTTTATTGTAAGACAGGCCTAATGTTTGACTAATGATTTTGAAACGTTTCTTTTTTTTCTAGCAGACTCTCAGAATGGGTGAACCCCAGCAGGTCAGTGCTCTGCCGATGCCACCGATGCAGTATATTAAAGAGTACACAGATGAGAATGTGCGTAAAGGACTAGCTCCGAAACCACCACCTCCGATCCGGGACACGTACTCCATGTTTGGCAATCAGTTCCAGTGTGACGACCTCATCATCCGTCCGCTGGAGAGCCAGGGAATCGAGCGCCTGCACCCCATGCAGTTTGACCACAAGAGGGAATTGAAAAAGCTCAACATGTCAATACTGGTCAACTTC
Source organism: Hoplias malabaricus (assembly GCF_029633855.1). Lineage (NCBI taxonomy): Eukaryota > Metazoa > Chordata > Actinopteri > Characiformes > Erythrinidae > Hoplias > Hoplias malabaricus. The sequence goes on along the minus strand of NC_089816.1, from coordinate 3,833,337 downwards.
CTTGACCTGTTGGATATTCTTATTAAAAGCCCTGGGAGCATCAAGCGGGAAGAGAAACTGGAGGACCTGAAACTACTGTTCGTTCACATGCACCACCTCATCAACGAGTACCGTCCCCACCAGGCCCGGGAGACGCTTCGCGTGATGATGGAGGTACAGAAGAGGCAGAGGCTGGAGACAGCTGAACGTTTTCAGAAACATCTGGAGCGCGTGGTGGAAATGATCCAAAACTGCCTCGCCTCGCTGCCTGATGATTTACCCCAAACAGATGCCTCTAGTGGGGCTGGATCTAGCGAACTGCAAACGGTCTCTGGCTCAGGAGGAGAGACCAGACTCAAAACTGAGCCTATGGATTTAGAGGATGCTGGTGTTAGCTGCATGGCTGGACAAATGGACAAAAGTGCACCCCCAAAGAGGGAGAAAGTGTGGGACAAAGATGCTGCAATGTGCAGTATCATTGATGAAATGACTTAAATTGTTCCTTACTTCTTAGTTTTTATGTTTTGTTTTTGTTGTTTAACTTTATTGTTGCAAAAGTGGGGACTTGTCAAACAGATGGATCTTGGACACTTAATAATGAGGGGAAACATTCCTTAATTTTCATATAAAGGAAAAAAAAGCATGTAATTAATCCTCCCATTAGAGCTCTCCTTAATGTTTGCACGACACAAATAAAGCTGAACTGTTGTTTCTAGAGAAGATCGCCTCTGGCTGGAACATAACCTGCACAAGCTTGTATAACCTACTCTTTAAACCTTTAATAACCATTCAGAAGAAGAAAGAGACAGTGCATGACATGTAGCGCAGCTATGAGGTGTTGTGGCTGCAGTTGATTTAGTAAGAACAAGATTCAGCAGTTTCAAATCAGGAACTACAACTCTTATACAACCTTTAACAATCCACCCTTATGTAAGTGCCCTTTATTCTAGTTAATGGTATGCTGGACAAGACATACACCATGCAAACCAGTGTTACATATTAAAAAATAAGGCACAGTGTGTGTATCGTTTATGCTGAGAGGTGCACACAGGATTATAGATGATTTAAAACTGACAAGAATTCAGGTGCAGACTGGTACATGCATTGATACCATATATGTATATAACAGTTCACGTATTTTAGTCTTTCTAGTATAAATGATCACAGATTTCTATTTAAACTGGACTGGAAAACAAATAAATAAATGTAGGTGTTGAGGTGAATATCTGGTTCCATTCGAGTGAGGCATTTCACATCAACACAATATCAGAAGCCGTTCCTTTACTGTTCCAAAAATATATAAAAAAGGTGAAATTCCTCTTTATGAATATTATGTATATTCATATTCTGTAACAGGGTGACAGTCCATCATAAGGCATCACACACTCACCCCGGTGGGCAATAACACACAGCCAACCCATCTACCGACGTGTTTTTGGATTTCAGGAGGAAACCCACACAGATACTGGGAGAACACAGCAAACTCCTCACAGTGACACACGGCATCAACCCTCCCAGCAGCACCACTGTTCCACCCCTACGTAATATTGTAGTCAACGTATATGTGTATCATCTGCTTTGAAAGAATGATAGATATGTGATATCTGATGAATCAGTGGGATTAATGTGGAAAGATTAATGAAAGTTAGGGGTTCATTACAGTTTAGAGATTTTGAGAACAAAGCATGTTATTTTGTTGAGTTCTGACTCATAGCCTGTTGAAATATAGACCAAAGGCACCCGGCTGATAGGAGACCAAAAAAAATGTAGTTTTCAGAGAGATGTTGTAAACAGACTTGCTGATATCCAATACGATTAAAACCTGACATCTTTGGGGTGTGGCTTAAGGTTTTTATTAGAGAACACTAGTGGGATCCCATTAAAATACTTCAAGTGCAGTGTACACTTAGTCCCAGGTCACCAGCTGAAGCCATTATGGTCATTGGGGCATGCACTGATATCAATCCATGACGCCATTAGGAAACAGAGGTAACAATAGAAAATATACCCCCCCCACACACACACACACAATTGTGTTACTACAGCATATAACTGAATGACATGAACAAATATCTGCACTGTAATATCCATGCTGAGTATAGATCAAGTTCAATATCATTTCTGTGATTGAATTGAATGAACGTTTGTGTCATGCGCTAATATAACAAAAGCTCAGCCTACAGGAGTGATCAGAAATTATACAACACGAATAATTTCAGTCAAATGTTGTGTATATTGTTCGTGTTTTTATATTTAAATCTTTAAAACATGTCTAAATGTTAGTAGAATTGGATGTTACGAAACGCAAACGACACTGTTTCACAACAAGGTGAAAACAGCCAATGGGCGCGTCGCTTTGTGGTCACGTGATTTTTTTATTTATGTAACGTAATGGTGTCAGCAGTGAGGTGGGCTTTTTTTTCTCTCTCTCCCCTGAGCGCGGTCAGCGCTATGGGGAAGATACGGATACAGTAAACAAGGAATAGAGCCTTATATCATATATTTTCTTGTATTTTGCAGTTCGTTGACGACGGGGTTATGTGCGGAGAGTCGGGATAAAAACACACCGCTCGGAAAGACCCTGTTTATGACGATGAAGAGGAGAAAAACATTAGTTTGTCCACACAAACTGAGAATGGATGGGATTTAAACGGGTCACTCAGTGTTAGGATAACACAGGAAGGTAGAATAAAAGTCCGGAGGGTGGATGTTTTAAGGTGGAGGCAGTTCTTGTAAGGAGTTTTGTATCCAAATACTGACAGATGGACACCTTACACAACTTGGCGACGTCTGTCATGTCAAAATAAACCTAGTCCTGACCCGAAACTAAAGGACCTCAGCAGTTCGACTGTGTTTTTGTGCCATAATTATTAAACCATGGATCTACTGGAGTGTCCTATCTGCCTGTTTCTCATGTGTGAGCCGGCGACCATGAGCTGTGGTCACTCGTTTTGTCGGAGGTGTCTAAGCGACTGGCTGCCATCCCGGTGTCCAGCTTGTAATGAGAGGCTCAAACAGAGAGACGCCAGAACAACCAAGAACAACGTTCTGCTCTTCAGCGTCATCGAGAAATGCTGTCCGGAGGAGACCAAGATGAAGTGCCACATACAAGAGAAGCTGAAAACCTGCCAGTTTTCCGAAGCCCTGCGGATCGCAGAGAACGGGATAGAGGCCGGTAAGGGACCAGCACACAGAGGTATTCACTAAATGGGCAGAACTTCGTGGATACTTGCTTATCCATCTGTTTACACCAGGGTTTGGGACGTTTCTGTGAGAATTCAAACACTGGTAGAACAGAGGTCCAGTACACCACTGCTGGGGATGTGTATACCCCTCTAGCTCACGCTTAGCATTGTGCTGGAACTAAGGACATCCCAATTTCATTTTGTGTTTTGCTGTGGAGGTTATTCATGTTGTATGTGCACAATTAAACATATGTATCCACCGTATACGCCCCTTAGAATAGCTCTTAATGTCATTCACTGAGTTTATGGGATGTCTACAAACTTTTGGACATTGTGTATTGTGTAACATAAGTCAACAGTCAAAGTTATGCAAGTTTGAGGTATGGACTGTGGATTCTTTGGAGGGAGTGAGCTTCATGCAGTACATTTGGGACGAGTTGGAGTGGTGTTTAAGATCCGGGAACAAATATACAGTATCGGTAACCGGGCTTTTTAATGCTGTCTAGACATAATGCAGCCAGATTCTCTTAGAAACATCTCAAAATCTAATACACAGCCCCCTATTACTGCATCAGAAGTGGACACATACAGCTGTTTATGTTAAAGTACCAGACTTCACGAGGCCTGGACATTTCCCCATGTTTTCCAGGCTTTAAAATTCAGTGGTGGAGATGTAAAGACAACAGATTGATACAGTTTGATATTGTTAAATCACCATTGTAAGAAACATGTTTGAGCATTTCACTATATTGTGGTTATTGTCCATATTTACAGGGCGGCACGGTGGCTCAGCAGGTTAGTGTTGCAGTCACACAGCTCCAGGGACCTGGAGGTTGTGGGTTCGATTCCCGCTCCGGGTGACTGTCTGTGAGGAGTGTGGTGTGTTCTCCCCGTGTCTGTGTGGGTTTCCTCTGGGTGACTGTCTGTGAGGAGTGTGGTGTGTTCTCTCTGCGTCTGCGTTGGTTTCCTCCGGGTGCTCCGGTTTCCTCCCAAAGTAGGTAGGTAGGTGGATTGGTGACTCAAAAGTGTCCGTAGGTGTGTGTGTGAGAGTGAATGTGTGTGTGTGTGTGTGTTGCCCCCTCCAGGGTGTGTTCCTGCCTTGCGCCCAATGATTCCAGGTAGGCTCTGGACCCACCGCGACCCTGAACTGGATAAGCACTTACAGAGAATGGATGGATAATGCAGTACACGATGAAATGCTTAATAAATATATTTTTAGCCCGAGTTTTGATGGCAGTTTTTATTAATTTTATTTTGGCGGTGTGTAAAGTCATTGTAATATGTATGTATCAATAAAATGGCTTTAAGATTGTTGATATGGTTTTTGCTATAACTCTTAGCGTTCAAGCAGAATGTTGTTGATGGTGAAACACTACAAGAATGTGGTTTTATGGAGACTATATGAGAATATTTTTGAATCAACCTTTTGCCATGAACTGATTTTAAAAACAAATGTAAGCAAAATTTTGTGGGAAAACAATCAAAAAATAATGTCTCAGACATCAGGAGGTGTGTTCATGAACAACACTTCATGTGGAGGTCTAGTTACATTCCTCACCATTATCAACAATCTTGCCACACATAACTTTTCCTGAACAGAGCATTTCACACCAAAACGAACCCAAACCACTTTCAACTACATCGCTTGTATATTAACCATTTAATTTTGCTGCATATTAAGATTTATGGGATTCCTTTTAAAGGAACATAGAGTGTTTACAAGAATTACAAATTAATGGACACTCGGAAGTCTTACAGGATTTTTGAATCATATAATTAGTTATGTAATATGGGTTATTATATTACACATGCAGTGCCATATAAGGACACATGCAGACTGCGGGACAGAGCTAAATAAGGAATATATTGGTCTTTCTTTCCTGAGCCCAGCATATCCTCTAGGGGGGGTTTAAACATAGCTTTATGGACAATAGCTTATGGAGCAAAATACTGTCCTGATGTTTCAGACATTCATCTTTATCTGAACTGGCCAAGCTTTATTAAAGATTGTTGAAGCCTAATATAGATAAAGACTTTGAGTGCCAGCTTTCTCCCACGCCTGAAAGCAGCAGGAGAGCTGACCTGATTGTTGAATGCATTAGTGATTTCATAAACACTTGGGGTAGTTATTGACAGGTTAATGAGCAGGGAAAAGTGGATTAAAATGTACAACTAGTAATCAGGACAAGTATAATTTATAATAAACACACAGTCCAGGGGTCTGAAAGGGTAAATCATGATCTGTTTTTAATCTTTGTTATTGTTAAATAATTTTATTTAGACAAGGACAAGTCGGTTTAAAATAAATGTTAGCATATTAATTCTATACTGAATGATTTGTTAAAGGATTGCTGTGTATAACTATACTTTATCCATATCCATCCATTATCTGTAAGCGCTTATCCAATTCAGGGTCACGGTGGGTCCAGAGCCTACCTGGAATCATTGGGCGCAAGGTGGAAATACACCCTGGAGGGGGCGCCAGTCCTTCACAGGGCAACACACACACTCACACCTACGGACACTTTTGAGTCGCTAATCAACCTACGAATGTGTGTTTTTGGACTGTGGGAGGAAACCGGAGCACCCGGAGGAAACCCCCTCAGACACCGGGAGAACACACCACACTCCTCACAGACAGTCACCCGGAGGAAACCCACGCAGACACAGGGATAACACACCACACTCCTCACAGACAGTCACCCGGAGGAAACCCACACAGACACAGAGAACACACCACACTCCTCACAGACAGTCACCTGGAGGAAACCCACACAGACACAGGGAGAACACACCAAACTCCTCACAGACAGTCACCTGGAGGAAACCCACGCAGACACAGGGAGAACACACCACACTCCTCACAGACAGTCACCCGGAGGAAACCCACGCAGACACAGGGAGAACACACCACACTCCTCACAGACAGTCACCCAGAGGAAACCCACGCAGACACAGGGAGAACACACCACACTCCTCACAGACAGTCAGCCAGAGGAAACCCACGCAGACACGGGGAGAACCCACCACACTCCTCACAGACAGCCACCCGGAGTCGAATCGAACCCACAACCTCCAGGTCCCTGGAGCTGTGTGACTGCGACACTAACCTTCTGCGCCACCGTGCCGCCCTTTATCCATATCATGATTAATTAAACCACAGTGTGCTATCTGAGTATAACATATAGCAGAAAGAGAACACCAGTTTGTGTGCTCAAACAGCGTCTACTCTCCTAGGAATATCTATTTACACTAGATATTGGAACATTAGTTGTGAAGATTTGCCAAAAGAAAATGTGGGCGCTTGTGTTATATGATTAGTCCTGGGTCACAAATCAACACATGCCAAATTGTTTGGATGAGCTTAATCACTCCGGAGAAGTCCATTCCTGTTCCCCAGAAACTCTATACCGTTTCTGTGTAAAAAAAGATCATGTGATAGAACAGGACGCTCTGGACCAGTGGTATTTGTGTACGATTTCTTTAATTATATTTTACATCACATGACCCACAGTCCTAACTCTCCAGTAAGGCACAGAAATGGGTGTATGATTGCTGGTGCCTAATTAGAGACAGTGGTATGTGTGAGTTGTGCACTACCTGTTTTTTTGCTGCTTATGTAACCTTATCTTATGACACAGTCTTGTATTGTGTGTTTGGTAAGCTCTGTTTGTCGTTATGTACCATTTGACACCGGTGAAAGTAACACCGCTGATTTGTTGTGGGCGTTATACTGCATTACGTATTTAGGACTTCCAGTCAACGTCACACCCTCTTGTTTATCTGTAAATCAGCCTCATCCATCCCACTCTGTGTGTATATAAGTGTATTAAATATTACTTACATTATCCAGGCCCAATTATAACTAGTTTTGCATGTATTACAGTTGCCCAGCACTGAAGCACATTCTCTGTGTGGGAGGAACCTGTGTGTTACTCCATTTAGAAGCTGATTCTTATTAGGGTTATGCACAGGTTCAGCCCATTATTGTAATATTTTTATATTGCTACCACAATAATTATTTATTATAGCCTACATCAAAGTTCACGTGGGGAAATGATTAAATGTTTTTCACCATTCAGTAGCAACCAAATACTCATGGGTGGTTACATAGCAACTTTCCTGAAATGTATTTTATTAAAAAACATAATCTTAACTCAATTTGCCGTTCGAATACTGGTCTAGAAAAAAAAGCCTTTAGATATTTTTCCCAAAATTGTTGAGCCTTTGTACAGAAATGAAAAGATCTGACTACGTCTCCTTTCTCTCACCCCTCTGCTTTTGAAGCTCCCAATGATGTTAGTCTGAAAGTGTGGAGGGCAGAGGCCTGTATGGGCCTCCTTCAGTTTTCTGATGCTCTCAGGGACCTGGATGACCTCTGTTGTGCCCGGCCAAACTGGACTGAGGTAAAAGTTAAAGCTGAATATTCAGAGCTCACATGCTGAGATATTGTAGATATTGAAGAATGATGCATAAACCATGTTTTTCTTAAACTGCTGTCAGTTAATGTATATTGCTGAAGGCATGGAATGGGGCATTATCCTGCAGAAAATGTTATAATGGTTCTAGCAAATGACACTTTTGAGGACATATAAAGGCAACATCAGACCATCACTATTGTTATAATCTCTACCAAAACAAAACCATTATTACCATCACTCTGTTGATGCATGAATGTTGATTAATAATGTTTAAGTCATCCACACTACAGCCCTGATTTTGCCCCAAGTGATTCTTATCTGTTCTCAGTTTTGAAGAAAATCTCTGTGAAAAGTGATTTTTCAGATGCGCAGAGCACTAATGACACACAGCTTGTGAATTGTCTGTAAATTAATTAGCCCTAGATCTATAGGCCCTTTTCCATAACGAAATAGTGTTTGTCTGACTTTTACCATGCCTTGTATTCCTGTGTCTGTTTGACTAGGGTTTCTTCCGGAAAGGAAATGTGCTGCTGGAAATGGGGTGGAAAACTGAAGCTCTCCTCCAATTTCACCGCTGTCTGAAGCTGCAGCCTGACTCTGCTCTGTCTAAGAACCAGATTAAAAAGGTAGGAAACAGTGTTACACCCACACAATCTTCACACTTACACTTTTTTTCATGACACATATGCCATATATATTACTCAGCAAAGAAACAGTCGGGTTTACATTTCCCCTTACTTAAAGTAACACTATGTAATAATTTTTACCTAAAAATAACAGCTTCAAAATCATTGTGATGTTTCAATGAGCTTTAATAGGGAGAACTGGGCCTCTGTTGTCACTAATGTGGGCTCAGCACTGCAGACATTTTACGCTGTAACTTGTGGAGGAGGGTAGGAAACAATGAGGAGTGTCCCCATTGATTTCAGTACAGTGCTGTCAAAATTTATTACACTAGCCCCAGGGGCAAAAAAAGCACAAATCTTACCTAGATTTTCTTTAGGTAATTATAGAAAGAAGAATTACCCTGATTTTAGGATTTTATAAACTCCAAAATGATGCTAGTTTATGCTGCTACTTGTTTTTTTAAAATAATTATTTAATTATTAATTGTGACATTACCTAAGCTTTTAGTAAGGCTTATTACTGTCTTAAAGGAATACTATAATTAAGTATTTGTGGTTTCCTACATTCCACCAAAAGTTACCCAGTGCGGTTTCTGCAGTGGTGAGCCCAGAGTAGTAAGAACAGAGGCTCTATTCTCCCTGTCACAGCTCAGTGGAGCATCACAATGATTTTGAAGCTGTAAATTAAATGTAACATTTTTACACATTGTTCCTTTAAATGTACAAACCCCATTTCTAGAAAAGTTGAGACAACTTATTAAAAATGTAAAAATGTATTGTTTTTATTTGTTTGAAATTCTATGAACTGAAAAAAAGAAATACAAAGCAAAAGAGAAAAATAAAAAATAAAATAATTCAATATATGTATATAAAAAAACAACAATAGTATGTAATGCCTTAAACACACTCAAAAATGTTGGAACCACGTCGAACTAAGACTTAAAAGGTTATACATGTAGCACTGTTCTGGAAGTGGCCATGGTGGCCATTTTGAAGTCGGCCATTTTGGATCCAACTTTTGTTTTTTCAATGGGAAGAGGGTCATGTGACACATCAAACTTATTGGGAATTTCACAAGAAAAACAATGGCGTGCTTGGCACCTGAAACTACGGATACTGGAAGCCTGTGCTAGCATTTCTCTTGTGGTGTTGCTATCAGTGTGTGAAGAGTGGGAGAAGAGGGTTGCATTGACAATCCAACACAATGGGCAGCACTTTGAACACATTTTATAAGTGGTCAGAAACTTGTAAATAACCCATGAAAGAATAAAGTAACGCTTTTCTTGTGAAATTCCCAATAAGTTTGATGTGTCACATGACCCTCTTCCCATTGAAAAAACAAAAGTTGGATCCAAAATGGCCGATGTCAAAATGGCCGCCATGGTCACAACCCATCTTGAAAAGTTTCCCCCCTCCCATGTACTAATGTGCCACAAACAGGAAGTTAATATCACCAACCATTCCCATTTTATTAAGGTGTATCCATATAAATGGCCCACCCAAATGGCACACAAAATGTTTCTCTTTATTGATTTTCCCAATAAATTCCTCCTCTGTCGGAGCAGATACTGGAGGCTGAGGGGTTGTCTGTGCCAGAGGAAGTCCCAGAGATTCTGCATGTAGTGTCTGAGTACCTGAAAGACCCCTGTGCCATCACCAGCTCTGTAGAGAGTCTGCAGAGCTCTCGAAAACAGCTGGAGGACAAAGCAGACTGTGTGGAGGTGAAATGACATTAACAATTCCGCACCTACATTGACTGTCTTTTTTCAAAATTTGCTCTTTTGGAGTGTCTAAGTTTCTGAGGAAAAAACATTTGTAAAGATTTAGTTCACACAAAGTTATATAACAAAATTATATATATATCTTGCCCTCTCTCTCTCTCTCTCTCTCTCTCTCTCTCTCTTCTCCTTCTCTCAGACTCATGCTGCCTCTAAAATGAGGCAGGACTCCAGTACTGAGTGCTGTTTGAGTCTGTGTCAGGCGGTATCCTTCCTACCCACAGCTGAGGATGATGACGAGCTGATGATGAGGAAGGACGAGAGACAGGCGAGAGGTGGGAGTGTTCTTACCAATGAGTGAATTACTGAATTTTCTAATCATTTCTAATCATTCATCGTCTGTAACTGCTTGTCCAGTTCAGGGTCATCACATGGCAACACACACTCACACATTCACTCACACACTCTAGAGCCTAGGGACACTTTTGAGTCGCCAATATATTCAAATATTTTTCCACAGCGCTTGAACACTGTCCAAAACAATGTGGATTTCATGAAGAACAGACCAGTGCAATTGGTTCAAAAGTCCTTAGATAAAATGATAATTTTAGAGATGTTTTGAATAGTTTTGTGAAAGTTCTCATCAAATCTGTACACTTTTTCATTTCCTGTGTCTTGTATATCTTGTAGTCACCTGTAGCGTGGACAGAGAATCATCCCTCAGTGTCCTGACCGTGGCTGACTTTGAGTGCCCTCTTTGCATCAGGTCAGTTCAGTTTAAATGAATGCCCTTGACTGACATTTTCACTGAATAATAATAAATACAGTTAGATCCATAATTATCCTCTGACATTTAAATGGTTCATATTTGCTCAGAGATAAAATATATAATAACAAAAAAAGCTTTCCCCAAAATATATATTTAACTGGCATCCCCAGAAGTTCCCATTTATATTAATGCCTCCTCAGCCACCCTCCGTTACTTCCTCTTCACTTGGGAATAAATGTCACGTTACACAGAGGCCAAATTATCTTAATCGTTCTTCAGCATGTGAAGACATTGGACCAGTGGTTCCCAAATATTTTCTGCAGTGCTCCGATGTAATGTAATGGACTTCATCTCATTACTGATGTTATACAGGTTGTTCTATGAGCCTGTCACTACGCCCTGTGGCCACACGTTCTGTAAGAACTGTATTGAAAGAAGTTTGGACCATAATCTCCGCTGTCCACTCTGCAAACAACCGCTGCAGGAGGTTAGTCTCAAACATATTCTGTAGTGATTTGGATTAAACCTAGCCTCCAAACACCCTGCTCTGCTTTTACAGTCATAATAATAGAAACTTCCTTAACAAACTTTTATCATTGTTTGTTAACAGTAAGAGTATTTTGGATATTCAGCACTAAACCTGTTTAAAATACTCTACAGAGGGTTCTTTATTGTTCAATTTCTCGCTGTGTACATTTCACTGTGTTCTCATTTCCCACACCAGTATTTCAAGAACAGGAAGTACAACCCCACGGTGCTGCTACAGGAGATTATGACACGCCTCTTCCCGCAGCAGCTGACAGAGAGGAAACAGGTGCACGATGCTGAGATGGCTGAGCTCTCAAAGTGAGTTGCCTACTCATGAGGTGTTACTTAAATACAGCCAGTCTTTCCTCTGTACCATGCATTGTCCCAAAGCAACGAACACTGGCAACATTTTTAACAGAAAAAAACAAGCAAATGGGGCGGCACGGTGGCGCAGCAGGTAGTGTCGCAGTCACACAGCTCCAGGGGCCTGGAGGTTGTGGGTTCGTTTCCCGCTCCGGGTGACTGTGTGTGAGGAGTGTGGTGTGTTCTCCCTGTGTCTGTGTGGGTTTCCTCCGGGTGACTGTCTGTGAGGAGTTGTGTTCTCTCTGTGTCCGCGTGGGTTTCCTCCGGGCGCTCCGGTTTCCTCCCACAGTCCAAAAACACACGTTGGTAGGTGGATTGGCGACTCAAAAAGTTTCCGTAGGTGTGAGTGAATGTGTGTGTCTGTGTTGCCCTGTGAAGGACTGACGCCCTCCAGGGTGTATTCCCGCCTTGCGCCCAATGATTCCAGGTAGACTCTGGACCCACCGCGACCCTGAACTGGATAAGGGTTACAGATAATGAATGAATGAATGAATGAACAAGCAAATATATATGTTATAAATGTGATGTGTAAACAGACTAATCTGAGTATTCATTTTGTAAGGAGAAACATTCATGCTGTCAGTTTTATGTTGTGAGTTGCGTGCAACTTCCTTTCTGAGTGTTTTGACAGTTGTACAAAGCAATTAAAAAATCTCAACACAGCATGGTGTTTTACTCCATTGGCCAAAAAAAAATAAAAAATAGCAGCTCATATTTTTTTTCTTGACAATATTATTATTTAATGATCCAGTGAAATCAATCAATGTCATTTAATTGAACCTAATTACGTGAAGAAATCAGTTGTTTGATTGCATTTCACAACGGTTCAGCAGCTGCAGAGTTTCACAAACATTCACTCAATGTGTAATAACACCCTTAATAATTAATGCTAAAAGAATGGGAACGATCATTTATTTACCCTCCACCCTTTCTCCACAGCTTGACCAAGGACATCCCTATCTTTGTGTGCACTGTGGCATACCCTGGGATCCCATGTCCGCTGCACGTCTTTGAGCCACGATATCGACTGATGATGCGTCGCTGCATGGACACCGGCACCAAAAAGTTTGGGATGTCCAGCTACGAGCATGGAAAAGGGTCAGTCCACTGTTATATTCAACATAGTAATGCCGTTATGATTGCTGATAAATTTAAATCTGCCTCCGTGTATAACATTTGGAGAAACTGCATTGACTTTGTAATGTACTTGTTGACTTTGATTGTCTTTCTATCAAACTGTTTTTAATATATAATAAATCTAGCTTCACTTTATGTCGTAGTTGTCTCAGTGAGTAATAGTTATAAATTATGACAAAGGGAATTAATTAAATATGCATCTATGTTATTATATACAAATCTGTGGGCAAATTTGTATATAGATTTGTATATGAAGTGTATATAAAGCCTTAAGATATTCACAGAATCAGTTTCGGAATGCCATTGACTCTTCACAGACTTTACTTCCAACATCTAGCGAAAACCCTTCCCAGAAAAGTAGAAGCTGTTACCATAGCTATGTAGAGTGAACTCTGGTGTCTGGTGAAGTTGGTGTCTACAGTATTTGTAGCTTTATAGTAATGTGTTGTGGACCAGGTTTGCAGATTACGGTTGCATGCTGGAGATCCTGGACCTGGACCTTCTTCCTGATGGTCGCTCATATGTAGACACTGTAGGGGGTAGTCGCTTCCGAGTGCTGAGGAGAGGTCAGAAGGATGGATATCACACTGCAGACATTGAGTATCTGGAAGACCACAAGGTGAAAGGGCTTACATTACATTTTTAGGTCAGATTTTACTGGAGCAGTCCCACTTTCAGTTACCCGTTTTTTTCATATCAATTCAGATTTCATATTTGGTTGAATAATTCTCCTGCTCTGCCCTGGCATTCCGCTAGAGGGGAGTCTTGAGTGACCTTACCTTAGGATTAAGATAACATGGTTATTATCTAACAGATTTTATTTCAAATAAAATAATGCATCAGCTTCAGATGTACAGGGGTTGGACAGTGAAACTGAAACACCTGTCATTGTAGTGTGGGAGGTTTCATGGCTAAATTGGAGCAGCCTGGTGGACAATCTTCATTAACTGCACACTGCACCAGTAAGACCATGTGCATCCAATGGTTCAAACATTGTGTCCTGAAGGCGGTGCCGTGTATCAGGACGACAATGCACCAATACACACAGCGAGACTGGTGAAAGACTGGTTTGATGAACATGAAAGTGAAGTTGAACATCTCCCATGGCCTGCACAGTCACCAGATCTAAATATTATTGAGCCACTTTGGGGTGTTTTGGAGGAGCGAGTCAGGAAACGTTTTCCTCCACCAGCATCACGTAGAGACCTGGCCACTATCCTGCAAGAAGAATGGCTTCAAATCCCTCTGACCACTGTGCAGGACTTGTGTATGTCATTCCCAAGACCAACTGACGCTGTATCGGCCGCAAAAGGAGGCCCTACACCATACTAATAAATTACTGTGTCTAAAACCAGGTGTTTCACTTTCATTGTCCAACCCCTGTATGTATATAGAAATAAGATTGTCACAGCTTTTGGTAGGACATAATCACCATGGCAACATTTACACAGCTTCATGCCTCAGTTGTGTGTACAAAACAAGAAAACAAACCATTTGTTTGCTCCATGGTTTATCCTGAAAGCTCTGAGTTGTGGTAGTGTTTTAAAAAAAACAACACAGATACATTTTTAGAAATACTCCAATAGTCAATGCAGTCTTTTAACCATGTCTAGTGTCATACCTGCTGTGGTATGCTGACAGTTGTTACAGTAACAAACATAGTTGTGCAGTTAACTATACTGTATTGATGTCCCTCAGTGCAAATGGAGCCTCAACCTTTAGCAAGGATGAAAATGGTTAAAATAATATATCTGTACAGATATTGGTCTTTTTAAAGTGAGAATAGGGTAGTGGGTGGTTATCAATTAATCATCATGCAATAACACAAAAGCTACAGTCAGTAACTGTAAACTGATAAAGTGCATCAGTATGACAGATGAACCTGATGAACTCTGTATAAGAAATGTGGTGTGAAAGAAGGTATGCGTTTATTTCAGGGTCTTTGAGCAGAAGTGTGGTGCATAATACATATCTCAGACCTCAAATTACCATCTTCTTGTCAAGGATAATCACGTGTGTGTGTGTGTGTGTGTGTGTTAATTCCAGGCTGATGGAGCGGAGCTAGAGTTACTGCAGCGTCTCCATGACAGTGTGTATCAGCAGGCGAGAGAGTGGTATCAACGCCTCAACAGTCGCATCCGTGAGCAGATCAACCGGCAGTACGGAGCCATGCCCGAGAAAGACGATGACATCCAGGTCTCCATGGACACACACATGTTCTCATCCACACACTCCTCCACATACACCCCCTCACGCTGATCCACATACACACACACAGGCTCATACATATTATACTGTAATTACAAAATATTGCATAACCATTCTGTGCTATTACTGCTATAATACACAGCAACGCTCTGAAACAGCACCCTGTTATTTAAACCAGTCTTGGGGGGAATTTATTTATTTATTTTCTTAACAGATTTATTAAATCAATCCTTAGGCAAAACCCACTCTAAATCACTCTTTGATGAAAATTGAACATGAAGCTTGTGCTGATAAATATTAGATATATAAGATAGTAAATAAATAATATAATAATAATATAATTATACATTGTATATATGTGTATTGTGTATTTTATTATGTTTGTGTGTGTTTTTGCATCCTCGAGGGTCTGTACAAAGATTTAGAAATTTTACTTGATATTTGTTACATCCATGGACTTTTTTTTTCACAGCAAAATAGAATTGTAATGAAAAAAAACCCCAGGAAATATTTTATCACACTTTTTTGACTACTAGTGTGTTCCTCTGTGTTAATTTTCTTTTATCTGCATGTTTCAGGCATCTGCTGATGGTCCAGCGTGGTGCTGGTGGCTGCTGTCTGTGATGCAGTTAGATCCTGCTTATCAGACTCTTGTCCTGTCTCTGACCTCTCTGAAAGACAGACTGGGACACTTGCGCATTGTACTGGAATATTTCTCTCAGAGCTAGAGCTAGTTTCTCTCTGTCTGGACACGCACAAGATACAACAGGTTCTCTCTGTCTCTCTCTCTCTCTCTGTCTCTCTCTTTCTGTCTCTCTGTCTCTCTCTCTCTCACCCTCTCTCTCTGTCTCTCTCTCTGTCTCTGTCTCTCTCACCCTCTCTCTCTCTCTCTCTCTCTCTCTGTCTCTCTCTCTCTCTGTCTCTCTCTTTCTGTCTCTCTGTCTCTCTCTCTCTCTCTCTCTCTCTCTCTCTCATATTCTCTTTCTCCACAATGTGCACACTGACCTCATGATGGATTTTGGGTTCTGCATTCTGATTATTATTATTTTTTTTTTGATGTGAGGAAGTATCTCTGTTCTTTCAGCTCTTTCTTTGAGCAAGAGTGACAGCCTTTACTTTTGCTTTGCCAGTGAATACATTCTTTGAATCCTTTGGTGGTGTATTAAGTGTCCAATTGCAACAGACATGAGGAGAAGGGTTGATTGTCAATCAGCTGTGCTTGCTTTTGTTGTTGTATTTGATGGGCTATCTAAGGCAAGAATATGATATTGCTATATTCATAAATAGCATCCAACTTTTTGGACAACCACAGAATCACACGTGTAAAAATGAAATCAACATTCACAATAGAGGCCATGAATCAAGTGCACTAGGTATTTTTAAATGAATTGCCAATGCTTTTAGCTGCAGTTTACTCAAAGTACGCTTGCTTGTTCTACACCTCGTAGAATTTAGACATGACCAAAAAAAAAGTTGTGTGAAGTTCCATTAGTGCTGCAAGCTTTTAAGTGCGAACTTTAAATGAGGCCGCTTCTCACTGGCAGGGATATTAAAATTCATAACTGAAAAGAAGCTGAGTGCATCAAATGAAATGCATTCCTCATGAATACAGTCTGAAAAACACCCGGCTCATAACTCAAGCCGTGATTAGAACGCATTTCACCACAGACGACATGAGCAGAGAAATTAATATTGCAATAACACTTGCATGGAATAACCTTCAAAAGCTCTTCGTCTCTCAGCAGATTCTCTGCATGTTTTGGATTTCCAGTTGTGAGCTGCTAGCCCTCATTCTTTCCTTTCTTCGTTCAGTTGGAGCTGAATATTAAACTGAAGCGGGGTTACAGGCACCCCGGGAAAGTGAAAAGAAGCTGAGCTGGGACGTTCTTAGGTGTCCAGGAACTACTAGGACATGCCCTAAGCCTTTGTTTTGTGGCAATTCACTTTCAGAAGTGCTCTGGCATTCTCAATGCCCTTTTGGAGGAGATTTGTGCCTTTGGGTCTAAAGCCTTAATCTGGTACCATGAGAGACAAGGACGCTCTTCAGCTCCTGGTTTTTGTTTCTTTCTTTCTTTAAACTGAAATGATTTACTGAACACACACTTGAAGGAAAACAAACTCCCCCTTTTCTCCATTTTGTGTTTTTTTTTTTTGTCATGGATATATTTATAAATCAGAGGCATTCTTCAACTGAAGAAGAATCATCATTGTCTCAGACATCGTTTGTTTACTGCACTATTTTTAGTCTTTGACGTAGTGTTTTTTCAAAACTTTGCTTTGCTTATGTGCTTAATGTAGATAGAAACTGCATCATTGCAATGCCCTGAGAGAGGAGACATGGGATTGGCTAGCAGGGCTTGGAAATGTTAACCATTACAGATGGGGGTGGGCGATATGGCAAAAATACATTGTCACAATTTTTTTTTTTTTCATGCTGTTTTTTAAACTCTTAACACTCCAGGTATTTTTCCCATATTCTGCCCCAAACTACAAACCCAAACGAATAAAATAGAGGCAATTTTATGAAGTATTGTTACTGAAAAGCCTTAAAAGATATTGAAATGTATCTTCACTTTTCTAAATTTCATTTTGAATCTTCTAAGACCCCATGATTAAAGGAAAATTGTTAATTTTACTGCAGAAAAAAAACTGTATTATCTAAGCTTCCTTGACAAACTAACCTCTAAGTGGATTCTCTAAGTGGCTTTTTACCCTTTTTGACTCACCTAGATTTATTCAGATATTTAGTCGATTCGCAAAGTACTCTTCTCCTTTAAGGCCAGATGAGTTGGAAGGAGGGAGCTTTACCTGATTGGCTGTAGAGTGAAGCCGCCTCCCTCACTCCCGCTCCTGTGTTTAAATGGTCTCAGTAGGGACAGAAGGGCAGGCAGTAAAAGGATCTAAGCTTTGAAAACGTATTTATTATTTTGATTGCTGTCTCCGTCGTCTCTCGCGGTGTGCGTCTGTTAGGCGCCGAAGCATGTTCGCTTCACCTCTCGTTCACCTTTTACGGCGTACAAACCCAACAACCAAAGGACAGACCTTTCAAAGGCTGAAACAATCCCAAAATGCAATGCGACCTGAAGTCAGTCCCCAAAACTATATTTGTCCAAAGGTATAAGGCTGAAGTGCACACATTTGTGATGGTCTCAAATAGTGAACAACCGTGGTGCAAGTGTTCAAGGTGTCAGAAGTTTGGAAACAGAACTTGGACACACTCGGCTCACATTCACTTTAACTGTATGAGATAATAGGGGGCGGCACGGCAGTCACACAGCTCCAGGGGCCTGGAGGTTGTGGGTTCGATTCGCGCTCCGGGTGACTGTCTGTGAGGAGTTGGTGTGTTCTCCCTGTGTCTGCGTGGGTTTCCTCCCACAGTCCAAAAACACACGTTGGTAGGTGGATTGGCGACTCAAGTGTCCGTAGGTGTGAGTGTGTGAGTGAATGTGTGTGTGTGTGTGTCTGTGTTGCCCTGTGAAGGACTGGCGCCCCCTCCAGGGTTTATTCCCGCCTTGCGCCCAATGATTCCAGGTAGGCTCTGGACCCACCGTGACTCTGAACTGGATAAGGGTTACAGATAATGAATGTATGAGATAATATATAACTCACAACTCATGTCTGAATTCATTCACCACACTCCTTTCAGTCTACGTTTACTTTCATGCAGTTAGCCGTTTCGCAATTTTGGAGACATTTCCACCTTAAGTAAACCGAAACAGGCAAAAATAAGTCAGTATTATCCAGGAATACAGTAATATCTTCATCTCAGTTCATGCTCTTCAATATTGGAGTCCTCTCTGTTTAAAAAAAAAACTCCTAAAGTGAGCAGAGAGAGAGAAAGCCTAGCGTACTGGACCGAGACATCCTCAGAATTTTATTAAAAAATAAATGTTTTTGATGAAAATCATGAACATCACTTTTAAAGACTCACTCCGTTTCTAAGAGTGTGAGCCTCATTCTTTTTTCAAACTTTTGACACCTTTGTTCGTCCTTCAGCTATGTTATGTATGTGTTCACATCAGAATGGGCCTCAGAGCTTAGGGCAAGAATTGGGCCCCATGGAAATAAACAAATCAACTAATGATCCAGGCTTAGACCACACCTCCTTTTCATATACTGCACCAATCAGTCTCTCAGGGTCTGTGTATTTCAGTTAAAAACGGTGATAAACAAGTTTCTAAACACAACTGTGATGCCAATGTCATTGCTTCTTCATATCAGGGTTCCTACACTCTCAGAAAAACCATCACTGGTGGTACCCTCAAAGGTACATATCAGCTACTTTATTTAGTGAACATAACAGTACCATATTCTATTGTAGATTTTTAAAGTTGAATTGAGTTCATACACCCACTAAATCTCCAGAGCTTAAGTTTTATTGTGTTATTTTGCATAATTTATATTATTCAACTCTCCTTCTAAAGAAGAAAATGTCTTGTACCTTTAAAGAATGCACCTGGACCGTTGTAACTTTACACTATATTGTATTTAGTGACAATAATGTACCTGTACGCTACTTTTTTTTTTTTCTGATACAGACGCTTATCTCCATTTCTCCACTTTAAACACAACAGGGACGAACGATAATACACAAGGCTGGAGATCATAGCTTTAAATCTGTTCTGGACAAACACTCAGGAGAGAGTTCACACAAATTTCAGGAAACTGTAAAACATTAAAATCAGAGCAGAAAGAATAAATGATGCCTCTGTGAAAGGGACACTGAACTACAGCTTTCTAAAACACACAACCAGTGCCAGCGTGTAATCTACATATTTTTTTATATTGTGATATTTGTCATCTTAGGACAGCTGGGCTTTTTTTCCATTATATTTTGCACATCATAAGCTCAAGGCAGCGACACCTGAACACACTTTAGCCAGGACGACCTTTTGGAAAGGTTTTAAAAAATATATCAAATGTGAAAAGTGGCCGTTTTTTACTTCGGATTGAAATGTCAGCAAAGTTACATACTGTTAAAGGGTTCACATTTACGGTCGCCCCTATTACTTTTCTATTACCATTTCTATTGAGCACTGTTTCAGGATCATTTCTGACTTCATCTAGTTACCTGCTTCTGATTACCCTTGAAAATATTCAGAAATGTGGAAATATTAATTAAAACAATAAACATGAATTGAACAATGTGTTTGTGATCGATATTTTAGTGAAAGTTAAGGCAAAGTGGAAGATGTGTCGAATGCTCAGAGAGTTGTTTATATATTTCTCTGTTCTAATACACAGCGTTGAACTCGGTGAATGGTTACTGTCAGCTTTAGAGGAGTTTTGGAGCAGAGAAATTAAAATGTAATAATGAGTGTGAGTGTCACAACAGGTTTGTGGAGTAGAACCCAACTTCAGTAGAATAAAGTATCAGCTCCTAAAACTCATTAATGCTGATGTTCACAATTTTAATTAAAAAAAACAAACAAACAAAAAAACACCTCTACGGTCTGTTTGTGTAAATTGCCCAAAAAAAATTATAATAATAAAAAAAAATCATATTGGCTCTTTGGTATATGCTAGGCTTCCTCTGCTCTTGTCAAAAAAAAAAAAAAAAAAACACTCAACAACAACATAATTTTAGAGGTTTTATACATCGAAACCCCTAAATGTCCATCCATCCATTATCTGTAACCCTTATCCAATTCAGGGTCACAGTGGGTCCAGAGCCTACCTGGAATCATTGGGCGCAAGGCGGGAATACACCCTGGAGGGGGCGCCAGTCCTTCACAGGGCAACACACACTCACACATTCACTCACACACTCACACCTACGGACACTTTTGAGTCACGAATCCACCTACCAACGTATGTTTTTGGACTGTAGGAGGAAACCGGAGCACCCGGAGGAAACCCACGCGGCCACAGGGAGAACACACCAACTCCTCACAGACAGTCACCCGGAGGAAACCCACGCAGACAAAGGGAGAACACACCAACTCCTCACAGACAGTCACCCGGAGGAAACCCACAAAGACACAGGGAGAACACACCACACTCCTCACAGACAGTCACCCGGAGGAAACCCACAAAGACACAGGGAGAACACACCACACTCCTCACAGACAGTCACCCGGAGGAAACCCACGCAGACACAGGGAGAACACACCACACTCCTCACAGACAGTCACCCGGAGGAAACCTGTGATGTATGCACCTAGAGATGTCCTATGTACAATGAACCCACCAGAGGGCAGACCGCCACTAGGGCATCTAGGGATTCTGAATGTAATCAGTGTGGCAGTAGTTCAATTAAAGAAGTGAGTGAATCAGCCAGAAGTTGTCCTCCTTGCTCTGTGTGTCGAGTAATAATGTTTACTTAGTTACACTATAAGGGAGCAACATAACATAAATTGGCGACGAGTCGTGTGTTTCGGAATACTTTGCATCGATTGGCTGTGAAAGTTAAACCAGTTTTGTGCAAGTTTTGGACCGAAATGAACACCCGCGTGGCTAGCTAATGTGCTAATCAACTAAAAGCCAACCATCAAAGGATACAAGGGCATTGAGTGCTGTGTTTTCATCTACGGTACAAGTAATCCCAGAAAGACGTATGATGGCTGGAATATATGGACAAATGGACGTTTTCGATGAGTCTGGTGAGCAGTGGGCAACGTATATTGAACGTTTTGAGCATTATGTGGTGGCTAATGACATTCAAGAGGCTAAGAAAGTTTCAGTACTGTTCAGTGTGATGGGTCCTAAAACATATGGACTGCTTCGTAGCTTAGTAGCTCCCGTGGCACCTGGCACAAAGACTTATGAACAGGTTGTGACTGTGCTTAAAGATCACTTCACACCGAAACCGCTTGTTATAGCCGAAAGGTTCCGGTTCCACAAGCGAAATCAGGGGGAAGGAGAAACGATAGCACAGTATGTAGCAGTGCTCAAGAAGCTATCGGAACACTGTGAGTTCGGGGCTTACTTAGAGGACGCTCTGAGGGACAGATTTGTTTGCGGATTGAAATGCGAAGCTGTACAGAAACGTCTTCTGACGGAGGAAAACCTCACGTTCAAAAAAGCAGTGGAACACGCAGTGTCAGCAGAGACAGCAGCACGCGACGTACAGCAGTTAAGTAATTCCCTGAAAGTACATGCAGTGTTTTCGCAAAGTGAAAAATGCCGCCGCTGTGGGAAGGGAAATCACAGCGATGATGACTGCTGGTACAAAGACCGCGAATGTCACCAGTGCGGGAGGAAAGGCCATACTAAACGAATGTGTAGGGGTAGATCAAAAGGCAGTCACGAAAGAGAACATAAACACAAAGATAGAAAGCCTGAACAGAAAAGCCATGCTCACAAACGCAGCGTGAAAGATAGAAAGGAAAAGATCCATCACGTCGAGGCGAATGAAAGTGAAAGTGAAGGAACGAAAGCGGATAGTGACAGTGACTTGGAACTCTATGCAGTGTCGCAAAAAGGGAAGTATTCACGTATATCAGTAGTGCCAACAGTCAACGGAAAGAAAATGGAGATGGAATTGGATACAGGGGCTGCAGTGTCATTGATTCCATGGGAAATGTACAAACGAAAGCTGCACAAAATTCCTCTGCAACCCACTGATATTATGCTAAAGACATACACAGGAGAGCCTTTGGCACCAGAAGGAGTCATTAAAGTGCAAGTGACATTGAACAAGCAACACGCTGTCTTGCCACTGTATGTGGTGAAGGTGGATGCTCCACCATTGTTTGGCAGGGAGTGGCTGAGAGCCATTCAGCTGAACTGGAGAGACTTAAAGACGGTACATGCAATTGAGCATAGACAGACAGACAGCTTAGAGATAGTGTTAAAAAGACACTCCGCTGTTTTCTCCGATAAGTTAGGCACCATGACTGGAGTGAAAGCCAGGCTCACTCTAAGACCAAACAGTGTACCCAAATTCTGCCCACCACGCAATGTGCCATATGCTCTTCGACCGCGAGTGGAAGCTGAACTGACACGCCTCACGGAGCTTGGCGTCATTTCACCGGTGGCGCATAGTGACTGGGCTATGCCAGTGGTGCCAGTGAACAAGAAGGACGGCACCGTGAGACTTTGCGGGGACTTCAAAGTCACACTCAACCCAGCACTCTGCATCGACAAATACCCAATTCCTCGTATTGAGGACTTGTTTGCTTCTCTCGCTGGAGGTCAGTGCTTCAGTAAGCTGGATCTATCCAATGCATATCTACAGATGGAAGTAGAAGAGAGCTCCAAGAAGTTGCTGACCATCTCAACACAAAAAGGACTCTTCTGCTTCAATCGCTTGCCGTTTGGTGTAGCGTCATCACCCGCCTTATTCCAGAAGGCAATGGACCAGGTGCTCCTCGGACTGGCACACACTCATTGCTACCTGGACGACATACTTGTCAGTGGTCCTGATGAGCAGACACACCTGAAAACACTGGATGCAGTGCTCAGCAGGCTAGAGGAATACGGCCTGCACATCAAGAAAGAGAAATGTCTCTTCTTCCAGGAGTCCGTGGAATACCTGGGCCACATCATCGACGCTGCTGGGCTCCACAAGTCACCGGAGAAGGTACGTGCCATCGTGGAAGCACCAGCACCAGGCGATGTAAGTCAACTTCGATCTTTCCTAGGAATGCTTAACTATTATGGACGCTTCATTCCTGATCGGGCCACTGTGCTAAAGCCGTTGAATGAACTGCTGAACAAAGAAAAGAAATGGCAGTGGACGTCAGCCTGTGCATCAGCGTTCCAGAAAGCCAAAGTACTCCTGATATCTCAGGATGTGCTTACACATTACAACCCCGAGTTGCCTCTCCGCCTCGCTTGCGACGCTTCACCCTATGGGGTCGGAGCTGTTCTCTCTCATGTCATGCCGGATGGCGATGAAAAACCAATCGCCTATGCATCCAGAACTCTCAGCAAAGCAGAACAAAACTACGCTCAGATTGAGAGGGAGGCGTTAGCGATAGTCTTTGGAGTACGCAAGTTTCACCAGTATCTGTATGGCAATACATTCACTCTACTCACTGACCATCGCCCGCTTACAACCATCTTCAGTCCAGGGAAAGGCACACCATCCATGGCTGCCGCTCGCATGCAACGCTGGGCGCTCCTGCTCTCCGCTCACAATTACACCATTGAGTACAGAAAAGGGGCCCTACATTCCAACGCTGATGGACTGTCGAGGTTACCGCTCCCTCATGCCCCCAGGGAAAAACAAGATGCAGTGGAGGTGTTCTACACGTCACAGTTGGACACATTGCCAGTCAGCCACACCGAGATCAAGCGTCACACCATGGCTGACCCCACTCTGTCCTGTGTCATGGAAATGGTCACAACTGGCCGTTTTCCAGCTGCAAACAACGTAGCGGACGAGCTGTCCCCCTATCTCCAGCGCCGCCATGATCTCACTGTGCAGCACGGATGCCTCATGTGGGGTTTGAGAGTGATTGTGCCACCCAAACTACGCCCCCGGGTTTTGGCAGAGTTACACTCAGCACACCCAGGTGTAGTAAGGATGAAGAGTTTAGCCCGCAGCTACGTTTGGTGGCCCAGCATCGACTCCCAGATCGAGCACCAAGCAAAGTCATGCCACTCATGTCAGCGAGTGCAGAAAGACCCGGGCCTAGCACCCTTACACCCATGGATGTGGCCATCCAGTCCTTGGGAACGGATACATGTGGACTTTGCCGGTCCATTTGAAGGGCACATGTACCTGGTCGTAGTGGACGCACACTCCAAATGGCCTGAGGTGCACATCATGGATAGCACCACGTCTAGCAAAACCATCCAAGTGCTTAGGGGACTCTTTAGTCGCTATGGCATTCCACACAGCCTTGTAAGCGACAATGGTCCTCAGTTCTGCTCTGAAGAATTCATCACGTTTCTGAAAGCCAATGGCGTCAAACACATTCGCTCAGCACCGTACCACCCAGCCTCCAATGGCTTAGCGGAGCGCTTTGTGCAAACTTTCAAGCACGCTCTGAAATCTTCTAGAGAACATACACCGGTGCAACAGCGTCTAGATATATTCCTCCTGACCTACCGCAACACCTCCCACGCAACAACCAAGGAAAGCCCTGCAATGCTGTTCATTGGACGCAAACTGCGTTCTCGACTGGATTTCCTGAAACCAAGTATGGCTGGAACAGTGCACCAGTCACAAGAGGCTCAACAGCAACGGCGCCAGCTACACTCTAAACAGAGACAGTTTGAAGTTGGTGAGCCAGTGCTTGTGCGTGATTATAGGAGGGGGGAGGATAAGTGGACGCAAGCTGTGGTGATCGAGAAGACCGGACCAGTGTCCTACAAGGTAAATGTGGGAACACAAGGGGTCTGGAAGCGTCATGTGGACCAGATGCTGACTCGGTTCGAGTCAGACCCATCAGAGACTGCAGTGAGTCTTCCTGCGAGTGGTCCGATGTCACTTCCTCAGACAACCACACCTGACCCAAATACACCTCAACAGAAGGAGGATACTGATACACTTACACACACACTGCATGCTCCATCAAAAACACCCACGACACCACAGTCCACGGAATCCACACCGAACGTTCAGACTACAACAGAGACTGTACGACGATATCCGGTGAGGATCACACGTCCACCAGTACGTTACAGGGATTAGTGAATTATAAAAAAAAAAAAAAAAGTTGAAGAATGTTTGCTTTCATAGAATGTTGTTAAATGGTTCTGAGTTTTGAAACTTTGAAGTGATTATAAGTTGTGACGTAACTCCTGTTTTCTAGTAAGGTTATTGAGAAGTTTAAAAAAAAAAAAAAAAAAAAAAAAAAAAAAAAGGATATGATGTCTTAAGTTTGTTTCCTAAGAAATGTTTTGTTAGTGACAACAAATCTTAGTGGGGAGGAGATATGTGATGTATGCACCTAGAGATGTCCTATGTACAATGAACCCACCAGAGGGCAGACCGCCACTAGGGCATCTAGGGATTCTGAATGTAATCAGTGTGGCAGTAGTTCAATTAAAGAAGTGAGTGAATCAGCCAGAAGTTGTCCTCCTTGCTCTGTGTGTCGAGTAATAATGTTTACTTAGTTACACTATAAGGGAGCAACATAACAAAACCCACAAAGACACAGGGAGAACACACCACACTCCTCACAGACAGTCACCCGGAGGAAACCCACGCAGACACAGGGAGAACACACCACACTCCTCACAGACAGTCACCCGGAGGAAACCCACGCAGACACAGGGAGAACACACCACACTCCTCACAGACAGTCACCCGGAGGAAACCCACACAGACACAGAGAGAACACACCACACTCCTCACAGACAGTCACCCGGAGGAAACCCACACAGACACAGGGAGAACACACCACACTCCTCACATACAGTCACCCGGAGGAAACCCATGCAGACACAGGGAGAACACATCACACTCCTCACAGACAGTCACCCGGAGGAAACCCACGCAGACACAGGGAGAACACACCACACTCCTCACAGACAGTCACCCAGAGGAAACCCACGCAGACACAGGGAGAACACACCACACTCCTCACAGACAGTCACCCGGAGGAAACCCACACAGACACAGGGAGAACACACCACACTCCTCACAGACAGTCACCCGGAGGAAACCCACGCAGACACAGGGAGAACACATCACACTCCTCACAGACAGTCACCCGGAGGAAACCCACGCAGACACAGGGAGAACACATCACACTCCTCACAGACAGTCACCCGGAGGAAACCCACGCAGACACAGGGAGAACACACCACACTCCTCACAGACAGTCACCCGGAGGAAACCCACGCAGACACAGGGAGAACACACCACACTCCTCACAGACAGTCACCCAAAGGAAATCCACGCAGACACAAGGAGAACACACCACACTCCTCACAGACAGTCACCCGGAGGAAACCCACGCAGACACAGGGAGAACACACCACACTCCTCACAGACAGTCACCCGGAGGAAACCCACGCAGACACAGGGAGAACACACCACACTCCTCACAGACAGTCACCCGGAGGAAACCCACGCAGACACAGGGAGAACACATCACACTCCTCACAGACAGTCACCCGGAGGAAACCCACGCAGACACAGGGAGAACACACCACACTCCTCACAGACAGTCACCCGGAGGAAACCCACGCAGACACAGGGAGAACACACCACACTCCTCACAGACAGTCACCCAAAGGAAATCCACGCAGACACAGGGAGAACACACCACACTCCTCACAGACAGTCACCCGGAGGAAACCCACGCAGACACAGGGAGAACACACCACACTCCTCACAGACAGTCACCCGGAGGAAACCCACGCAGACACAGGGAGAACACATCACACTCCTCACAGACAGTCACCCGGAGGAAACCCACGCAGACACAGGGAGAACACACCACACTCCTCACAGACAGTCACCCGGAGGAAACCCACGCAGACACAGGGAGAACACACCACACTCCTCACAGACAGTCACCCAAAGGAAATCCACGCAGACACAAGGAGAACACACCACACTCCTCACAGACAGTCACCCGGAGGAAACCCACGCAGACACAGGGAGAACACATCACACTCCTCACAGACAGTCACCCGGAGGAAACCCACGCAGACACAGGGAGAACACACCACACTCCTCACAGACAGTCACCCAAAGGAAATCCACGCAGACACAGGGAGAACACACCACACTCCTCACAGACAGTCACCCGGAGGAAACCCACGCAGACACAGGGAGAACACACCACACTCCTCACAGACAGTCACCCAAAGGAAATCCACGCAGACACAAGGAGAACACACCACACTCCTCACAGACAGTCACCCGGAGGAAACCCACGCAGACACAGGGAGAACACATCACACTCCTCACAGACAGTCACCCGGAGGAAACCCACGCAGACACAGGGAGAACACACCACACTCCTCACAGACAGTCACCCAAAGGAAATCCACGCAGACACAAGGAGAACACACCACACTCCTCACAGACAGTCACCCGGAGGAAACCCACGCAGACACAGGGAGAACACACCACACTCCTCACAGACAGTCACCCGGAGGAAACCCACGCAGACACAGGGAGAACACACCACACTCCTTACAGACAGTCACCCAAAGGAAATCCACGCAGACACAGGGAGAACACACCACACTCCTCACAGACAGTCACCCGGAGGAAACCCACGCAGACACAGGGAGAACACACCACACTCCTCACAGACAGTCACCCAAAGGAAATCCACGCAGACACAAGGAGAACACACCACACTCCTCACAGACAGTCACCCGGAGGAAACCCACGCAGACACAGGGAGAACACATCACACTCCTCACAGACAGTCACCCAAAGGAAATCCACGCAGACACAAGGAGAACACACCACACTCCTCACAGACAGTCACCCGGAGGAAACCCACGCAGACACAGGGAGAACACACCACACTCCTCACAGACAGTCACCCGGAGGAAACCCACGCAGACACAGGGAGAACACACCACACTCCTCACAGACAGTCACCCAAAGGAAATCCACGCAGACACAAGGAGAACACACCACACTCCTCACAGACAGTCACCCGGAGGAAACCCACGCAGACACAGGGAGAACACACCACACTCCTTACAGACAGTCACCCGGAGGAAACCCACGCAGACACAGGGAGAACACACCACACTCCTCACAGACAGTCACCCAGAGCGGGAATTGAAACCACAACCTCCAGGTCCTTGGAGCTGTGCGACTGCGACACCTACCTGCTGCACCACCTTACCCCTAAACGTTTCTGTCATAATTTAAGCAGTGAAACTTACAGGGAAATTAAAATTCAGAGAACAGCCTTTCCCAATAAGTCCTTAGTAAGTTGTACTGTGTGCAGTGGAACTTCTCAGAACGGCAAATAAATAAATAAATAAACAAATAAAGGAAATAAATTAATATAAATAGAATGTTACATTAAATGCTCTGGTTTGTGCGTACGTTAGAAATAGCTCATATCCAGCCATAGTTCAATAAATGGTGTAAAAACTAAGGGTCCCTGTCCAGGAATACACACCTGAGAAATGGTACCTGGAGGTGTTTGGACGGAGGCCTCTGGATTTTAAAAAGCATGAAAAATGTTGAGGATGTTGCACTATATTTTGCTCCGTAGGTGAGTAATATTGACTTATTTTTGCTGTTACAGATTACTTGGAACTGACTCGTAATTTGGGAGACCACAACTTCATGAAAGAAAACACATCCTGAAAACTCTATAAAACAGCAACAGGAAACTTGAACAGGAAAATTAAAACAGCTTTAGTGCCTTTCTCTGGTAATTAATACAGTAGTTCCCCAAAATTCTCTACATTCCTTTTAAAGGTGACAGAAAAAAAACATTCCATTATTCATTAATAAAGTTGAGCGTCAATATTACAATGTGAAAACACTCAGAAAACAATACAATCTGTTACTGCATTGAAAGAGCATTCAGAGACAGAATAGAATGGAATTGTTGTAGATTTCTGATAGAAAACTAAATGTAACGCAATTCTCAACTCAACCACCAGATGGCGACATCACACCACCAGAGCATTTTAACCGTGATTTGTTCTCTTTAAAAGGTTTAAAAGTTT